>NW_017100176.1:482468-495884 GCF_001263275.1 Habropoda laboriosa
GTTGATCGAAAAAAGGAATAAAAAATTTCTAGGTTTTACTCGTCGGAGAATGGATTGTAAACGATCGTGATGTACACGCAGATTGCGGTGCTATTAACTGAAATAGGTTTCGCGTACGCGAGCTACCTTCAAATCGATGGGTCAATTTCAGCTGTAATTCGAATTTCTTTCGACATCGAAAATTTGGTATTCGATAAGCGTTCAACGTAATTACGTTAACGCGCAACCGTTGAATTCCATCGATGTATAAACCTGCCGATCAGGTTCTCCCGGAATTCCACCAAGATAATTCTATTTCACATGCGAACGAACTCAATAACTTATACCTCTCGCTTAACTATTCCACAATCAATACACCCCGGTACAATGTGATATTATCGCGAGCTATTTATCAAGAAGTTCTGTTTTGTTCGATAAACGGTGTTTAATTGTATTTTGGCAACGTAACACGTGTATACACCGGGTTTGGAAAAAAGAATCCGACGGTTCTGTTAGGTAAAAGCTTTTATACCGAGAATAAACATATTCACACAGATTGTGTGATAATTTTTTATAGTATAGATTCGTTTAAGTAAATCTGTTATATTATCTTTAACGAAAAACAGGCTGCACTATAATATTTGGGCCCTTACCACAAGTGTCCCATTCAGGAAATATGGATTAAAATGTGTAAATCCTGCACTAGAGTAGAGGATGAACGTGTCTTGAAAACTTATTTTGAAAAGAGACAGAAAAGATCTAAGGTTGTCATCTTGAAGATCCTTCGAAATCTGTGACAAAAGAAATTTTGATCGGTCCACTTATAACGAAAATAATCGAGGTGGTCACGTTAGGTGGAACACCCTGTATATGTCTGTATTTTTGCCTGTATTTTTATTTCACCTTCACAGCTAAAAAATTTCGATTTGCTAACTAAGTACTCCGTTGATTCGCCTCATTCACTCATTCCTTCATTCCTTTTTGCCTTATTCCACTAACTTAATTTAACTTATTTCTTTTATCACTATCCTTCTTATCTATCTACTTCTTTCTACCTGTTTCTAGTTACTCTATTGCACTTCTTTCCATTTTCTTTTTCAGCTTTCTGAGCCTGTCTGTCTTTGATCTCCCGTCCCTATCCTAATTATCTATTTCCATTTCATAACGCGACATACGTAAATTGTTACTTAAATCATTTCAACAATTTCCTAATCGATAATAATGATAAGAAGCATTTAAGATGTTAGGATCTAAATTACAGTAACCGTGCTGCACTCTTTATTTACTGCTTTACAGAACCTTCCACTTAACCCTCCAGTTAACCTTAAACCTTTGATTATCTAAGGTCAGCTTATAATAATTGTACAATGTACGGAGTTGCGTTCAGGAAATGTAAATGTAAGTTATAACTCTGTTTTAATCAACGTGACGTTTTCTTTTTTTTTCTTTAATTAACTTTCAGTCAGTTATATCTTGATTTTTAATAACGTGCAAAAGCATTCATTTTCTATAACAAATTTCCTTTTCACGAATGAATATTATTTTTGTATCTTAAGAATTAGAAAGCAACTAATTAAATTTACAATATTGTGTAACGTTTAGAAAGAAGTAAACTTTACTTTATGTTTGACAAATTTTCTGTTTCGAGTCGAAAAATATATGTGAAAAATATTACACACGAACAATCTGCTCGATATTATACGCAACATTATGAATTTTAATTACTGTCATTAATAATAATGAACCACACCGTGTTTACGAACAATTACAATTGTTATACCATTTCTAGTTAGTCCGAAATTTTCCATGTAAATTGCGTAAATAACATTGTGAATATATTAACGAAAATACACGTTTGCTTGCATTTTCATTTCGAATCACACTCAAACATTCTGGGAACGTGCTGTTTGTAGTGCAATGTAATTATGCAATAATCGAAAACGCGAAGCTTA
The DNA here is from genome assembly GCF_001263275.1 of Habropoda laboriosa. Lineage (NCBI taxonomy): Eukaryota > Metazoa > Arthropoda > Insecta > Hymenoptera > Apidae > Habropoda > Habropoda laboriosa. Next base: position 484,400 of record NW_017100176.1, read on the forward strand.
TTTTACTGCAAACAACGTACTAATTGCTGTATTGCAAGGATCTGATCATTTTTATTTGAAGAAAAAAATACAATCGAGAGGTGATTTATAAAATATAAAACTCCTATTTGTTCATGTGTAAAACAGACAAGTGTTCTATAATTTAATATTTCCATTTTAACTCCTCTTTCTTATTATTTTCTACTCTCTCTTCTGATTTTCAACAAATAACAAAATTCATATTATATGAAACGTCGTTTTTTTTTTAATGAAACTTAGTATATCTTCAAAAAATAATTTCCACACGATTCTATGCACTTTCCCAACAATTATCTAGTTTCATTATTCCAAATTTATAAAAATCGTTAATCTTTGAATTAAAAAATTCTTTCAACGCTACTATTACAGTGTCTTCATTTCGCAGTAATTTATTTGTTAAAAAAATTGTTCAGGTGTTTAAAGAAAGTGGCAAAATTTCATATTCTTTCAATAATTTTTCTTAAAACGTCATCATCGACAGCTCTATCTTGCTTATTTTTCAATAAAAAGTCACCAATCCTAACATCTACACAGCCCTCTCCAAATGTTAAATTTATATTTTCACCTTACTTTTCCCAACTTCAAACTTACATAAAAAAATTACACGAATATCCCGACACGTTAAATAACAATTGTATTATAAACTCTTCTACTATTCAATTCTCGACTATTGTGTACAAAAATTTCATATATATTATCGATTCGCCAATTTTATCTATTGAAAATCCGATATTTCATTTGCACAGCTCTAACAGTTCGAATAACAAAAATTTCCCTACGCTCAAACGTTTCCATACGATATTTTTCATACTGCAATTTTCCCGCGCAACCGAGATTCCCATGGCAATGATCGAGAGGCACGCTTCGCCAGCGATAACCGATTAATATTCATTAACAGATTAACAACGTGGCTTGCGGAGTGGAGAATTCGAGCATCTGGTTCATCGGCGACACAGAGTAGAACGACCGTTATTACTCGAGCAAGAGCGACGCATTAATTTGCCGAGCGTCCCTTATCAGTGACGTTTCATTTGTCACCAGGTTGTACCATAAATGTCACCCAGGGCGGCTGCCAGAGGCCTTGCAGTCTGAGCAGCGCAAACTTGCGTCTTGTGCAAAACGTTAGCTAGATGATGACGGTAAGTCTACGCGTAGGAGAAGTTTACGCGCAAGAACAGAGAGGATCATCCTTGTCTCCGCGGCAGACGCCTTAAAACCCAGCACGGTGCTTAAATACATCTCGAGAATCTCTTTTTCGTTGCTCCGCTCCTCTATGTGTGCTCTCCCTCCCTACGTGAGCCCTCGTCTCGAGGAATTTTCAGAGTGTTTGGATACAGCAACGTTAGTTAGACTCGCGAGAACAATTGCCAGACGAAATGTCTGCAGAATCTGGCAAAGAATTCACGCAGAGAAAGAGAGAGAGAGAGAAACGAAGACACGTTTGATGTTTCGATTTTCTCGAGGAGCTCGTTTACGAGTAAGAGAATTATTCTCGTGAAAGGGAAAGCTCTTTCTGACGTAGGATCTATATGGAAATAACGAGTCGAACGAATTCTCGCGAATTTATTATTTAAGTTCAAGTTGAAAACTGGGAAGGAATAGGTGTATTCCTGTTTTGTGCGTGTCTTGTTTCTATTGTTGGCACGGAATATCGATATTTGTGTTCCAGATTGGAGGTTTCAATTTGAGAAATTCAAGCACCAGGGAAAAGGCAAGAATACTTGATTCGATGCAATAGTGTTGACACTTTGAAAAGTACGTTTTACAATTGAATTCATATTTAAATTAACACTAATATTATGTATTGTACTGCAAAAATAAATGGTTTGTGGAGTAATTATAAATTATTCAAAAGTTTGTGTCCTTTACATATTTTAATATTTGTAAATATTATTGAAACGTTCATTATTTCATAGATTTTTAAGTTTATCTTTATAATATTTTTCGAGGTCACTAGTAGAGATTCTTGAAAATTATTCAATTATCAATAAGGTGGAAGCTTAGAGTGTGAAGAATGGAAGGGAACGGAGGATAGGAGATGGAGAGGAAAACAGAGAAGCCATTGGGCCTGAAAGAAGTGATTCAAGAAATGCTGAAGATTAAGAAAAATTGGAAGGAAGTAGAGTAACACAGAAATTCCGAAAAAGAAGGAAGAGGATGACAGGACTTTGGGGTTTTGAGGACAAGGAGTGAGGCTGTGATTAATGGAGGAGTTAGGCATTTGTTCTGGCTGTGGAAGGTTTCTAGTCACCCTATTAGCCTCTTTTTTTGTCTGTAATAATTATAAAATACAATTTCTCTCTTTCTTGCTTACTATAAATGACAGTCTATCATCATACAATTGAACGTTTCTCAAAAGAAATTCGAACGGAGCCTTTCCAAAGGATGCTAGCAAAAAGTACCCGAAGTCATCAAAACAACACTATCATCCCCCTATAAATGAATATTCTCTATTAAACAGTCAATCTACCATACAACTGAACGTTTCTCAAAAGAAATTGGAATGGAGCCGTTCAAAAGGACGTTAGCAAAAAGATACGAAACGCTATCAGAACAACACTATCAGGAATTCGAGACGCGAACAGTCGTAAACACAAGTTTGCATACTTTGAAATAGCGGAATTTACTGCGCCGTTTCACGGAACTATTTCAGCAATGCAAACATACGTACTGTCTATGCCCTTTCTCTTTACTCATCCAAGTCGTTGAAGTAATCCGAACTACGTGTTGCACGCTGTTCCTTCCTCATCTCTCTTCCCTGGCAAATACCATTAACCGCTACGTTCGCAGTGGAGGATCAAGATTTTCTATTTCCGAAACGAAACGTGCAATAATGTGCACCGTTACTCCGTAATCCCTCCTGCCTGCCTGGCTGAAATCGCCTGTGCAAAAACTATAAGTAAATGCCGCTTATAGATTTCGCAGTTACGTCGAGGCCGGATAATTAACTGATACCCCGATTCGCGGAACCGGAGCCTAGCAGTCGGGCCCCGGAAACCACGGCCGTTCGTGGCCGGAATCCAAACGCAATTAGTTACACGCGCGCTAGGTTAGCTGCAAGACCTGAGTTCCTATTCCTGTACATCCTCTCGTTACACACAGACGCCTACATACAGGGTGGACAACCTAACATGATCACATCAATCTGGTATTTCCCACTCGAAGACGTCATTTTTAGTCTATCTTCAGAATCAAAAATTATTGGCTAATAATAAACCAAGGGACTTGAAATTATTCATACACTTTTGGTTATGTTTCGGGAGGACACGGTGTAATTTTTATGTAATTATCTTAATTGTTATTTAAGTTATCACGAATTTCAGGTAATGTGCCGTTCTGAACGGCTGCCATGATTCACGTTGCTGCATTCGCGTGAAAAGGAAAAAATCTAAGGTAAAGTTACATTGTCCACCCTGTATATCCTCTGTTGTATACAAAGAAATCCTTAGGTGATCGTTCGAATTACACCGAGCAGCTGGAAGCAGAGCGTTTTGCGTTTCCTCCTTTACGGTGTCTCGACCTTCCAGTACTCCTTCAACCCTCCTAATTCCTAGGCCAGTTAGGTTACGTCGGCACGGTGTTGTAAACATCGCGTGGAAGACCGGTACGCGATCGCTAATGGCGTAATGACGTTTTCCCTTTAATTTGTTTGCACTCCGTCGTTCGTGCCAGCTTGAACGGTTCACGTCGGCAGGCAATAACGTTACTACAATCAAGGGGCTGCGTGATTATCATTGACAACATTCAAACCATCGGAGGGTACAGTCTGGAATCGATTTCCCTCGACGTATACGTCGAATTAACCATTTCGAAGGACGACGAGAATACGTATAGGTGAACAGCCCCGTGACACGCGACGTTGCAAGGTTCGGTTCGTTCATCCCGGATAAAAATTCCCTTCGACTTTTATGGATCTTGACACGAACGCCGATAAAAATATGAGAAACTTAAATATTTCATGATTGCATGCCGGTAACGGGCCATTTAGCAACGTTTCTTTTCTATCATGGACTCGCATCGTCCAGCTGGATTAATTGTTTGATATACGACGTTGCTGTTACATCATCGTAGAAGGATGCAGGCAAAGGCTGATCGACTAGCGAACCCGCTTCCAGCTGAGTTTTATCACTGAAATTATCAGGTCCCTCGGAAAATTGCTGTCTTCGTAATACTCTTACGTAATGTTAATCTTACATGTAGCTGCCTATAGCGACCAAATGTCATATATCAACTTAGGAATCGTATCTTCAGCTTTAAGATGAATTGTACTACTTGAGACAACTGAATCTCAGACACGATATAGTATCAATTTCTTCAAGTTTAAGATGAAGTGTATTGAAACTCAGACACGATATAAAACATAAAAAATTCCTTCTGTATTTCTCTATGACATTTAATACTAATCTCACACGAGGCTACCTTTGGTAACCAAATTTCAGATATCAACCTATTTGTCATTTCTTCAGCTCCAAGATGAGGTGTACTATTTAAGTTAGTTGAATGTCAGACACGGTACAGAACTTATTAAACACGGTGTGTATGTGAAAGTAAACATTTGTTGCGCTTTGCTTTGTGACGTTAAAACAAGCGTTTGAAAAAAATACTCTTAATTTAAAAGCACAATTTTGATTTATGAAATTTCGATCTGGAAATGAGATTCTTGAAGATGACCCGCGTACAGGAAGACCAATGACAATCTGCGAGAAAATACTGAAGCAGATCCTCAAAAATTGTTGAATACAACGAAGACTAGTTTGGAGAATCAAATCATTCAGTTAAGAAAAATATATTACTTCATTATACTCGATGAAAAATGAAAGAACTGTTCGTGGGACCTACTATTTTTCATTCAAACGCTTTGTCCAGTTGCCAATTTGTTGAGGAAGTATTCCTGAAATGCCCTAACTAGAAGACTAATCCTCGCCATCTATTTTTCATACATTTGCGTAACTTTCTTTTGTACAAACCACGTGTTATCAATATTACAGAAATCACTGAATTTCTTCTAGCTCAGAGTCTATTTCTGACACTATTCAATTCGCAGCACTGGTGATGTTCTGACTCTGTAAGCAACGTTGATCTCACTCCACCAAGACAAGAATATACCCCGAAACATTCATGCAAGTCCAACAGCCTCTGTTAAGTGAATGCATAAATTTCTCAGCGTTTGTTTTAGGACTCCACGCACCACCATGGAACGCAATAAGCAGACCTGTTTCTTTGAGCTTTATGGCTCCAGCTGGCATCCACCATAAACGGGCTAATAAACAGGCCGGGTCTAATACTGACACAGGCTTTCACTTTTCCCTTTCCCGTTGAACCAATTTTCTTGACCGATCCTTCCCTATTACAACCCTACACATTGGCTGTGAAATTAATGGAGGCTGGCACGAGTTGAACGTAGAGAAAAAGAAACGTTCATTTGTTATTGCGAGACAAATGTGTAGATTTGTTCGTGGAAAAATTGATCTCTACGTTGAACGAAAATTTCCTATCTACTAATTTTTCATTTTTCTGAGTGTTTTCAAATATTCAGAGTTTCTCCACGTGTTTCTCACCTCTTTGATCAATGTTACAACGTCCTATGTGTTTTGTAATGCTCTGGAAACAGTCTAATTTACTTGCCCTCGTTGTTTTACAAATGGTTTTAAATTAGAAAACCTCATTTTTCTCGGTTATTAGCTGGGTCAATTGAAATAAGAAATACAGAATAGAATTGTGTATTTTGTCAGCCAAAAATAATTTATCCTCCATTTTCATTTAGTAAAGAAAAGTTAAAGTAGCATTTAGAAATTTTGATAGGAAGAAATTTTATACAACGAAATGCAAAAATTATTTAACAATTATTCAGTAAAACTTATCTTGTTAATATTACGGTGAACTTGTGAAATCGTAGAATTTGTTATTTACAGTGAACTGTAATTTATAATTTTAGTTTATTTAATTCCACTGGCCCAAATTTCAGCTGAATAGGCCCCAAATAGTCGGAGAAGATAATTAATTTGCCTGTCTTACGTGGCCCACCCTGTACATAAATGTTAAATTATACCTCCAATTTTCGTATCGTTTTCTTTCCCACTGATTTGTATTGCATTCTGTACTTGCAAATTCGTAATCAGTTATGCCATTACACTTAACTCCTGTTAAGCTAGCAGTAACTCCAGTTGGCCAAACCAATCCGAGAAACTGTGTGATGTACGAGGCGAATTAATAACACCCACTCGCTGCCTGAGAACGTAGATATATACATATATGCATGGCCGATATATATGCATGCGGAGTGTTTGAATTTATGTACGACATAGGCGCGAATAATATCAAAGTTGGCAGAGATCGAAAAATGCCTCGACGGGAAGTTAGCTGGCGCGGAAAGCGCCGGTTAACCGACGCCCCACGACGGTATTGGAACTTTTCTTCTCGACTTCTGCTGAAACTTTCGCCCATTATTATTGAGAGAACCGTAAATTTATGTATGCGGCGTTTAACAAAATGTCCTCTATGCAAAGTGTTTCTTCAACTATTCACACCGACGTAAACGAGTCGATCTGTTTTTAAGCTGTTTTCTTTTCAACATCTTACTCTTTTTTTTCGCAAATGGAATAAGCGATAGATGTACTATGTCGATAGGGAAAAATTGGAACAAATCGATTAAAACATTTTTCAGTCCCTCGTTCATGTTTCCTTGAACGTGTATTCTCCGTTTGCTAGAATAATGACGCATTTCAAAAATCGTTAATTTTGAGATATATGCAAAAAAACAGTAAAAGTGAGCACGACTGTTTTAGCCCTTTCTTTAAAGGGACGCACCACTCTGAGGCATCTAAAAATAGACAAAGTTTGGGAATTTTCTTCATAAGTAATTACCAAACGAAAAATTTCAATTTTTTCAGAAGACATAAATGTAGCTTTCAGCAATTTTCTCCGATGCTTAACACACAAAAACAATATTTTATTAGAAATTCTCGAAACCCAAAGACTATTATCTAAATTGTAAAAGAAGAAAAACTGTTTCCATCGCTAAATAGACGAGAAATGTAAAAGTTTCTACCCCAAAAAATGTCAAATATACTCCCCGGAAAAAAAAGTATCCACTTGTGTTAGTTACGTTGCTCTTCTAGCAAAGCGACGATATCAAGAGCCACCCCATAGCGCTTGACACTCTGGCACGTTTATTTACGAGGTGGGTAAAACTGAGCGGAGGAATTTCTATTCGTTACATCGTAGCACATTCTATTAAGCCAATAGACCCACGTGAAGAACGAGAGTAGCATTTAAAAGCAGCGACATCGACCACCGATAGGAAAAGTATCCGAACGAAAAACGTGACTTAGCAGAGCCCGGCGTTTTCTGTATGCACCCAGCAACGCGGTGAATTCATTTACGCAGACTCCTAAGTGTTACGATGAAGATTGAGGGTGTCTGGCTGAAAATCGCTCGCAGTCGCCCAGGTATTTTCATCCCAAGACGAGCCGTGCTCCGGCAGATCTCAAGAGGATTCAGCGATCCGTCCTCGAAAGACGATTTGCATTTTCTTGTTCGATGATGGGATACGACGATCCCAGACGATCGCTAAATTACTTACTGCACCACGTTCCATCTATCAACCTTCCTATGCGACACGAAACAAGTGAATTATCGAATTAGAATTAAGCACCAGTATTTCATACCAATATTCCCCTCGAACACGTTCGAACATCGTAGAGGCGATGTCAAAGGTTAACAGATAGGAGCACAAGTTACGCAAATATTCGAAAGTGTGTAATGTGACGTTGGTGTGGTAATAATAGAGTGGACGAGAATTAATTTTATGATAAAAAATTATTTTTCACTTCCTTTCTTTCTTTTTAAATTTTCTAAATGTTTTCGCACTGTGTTCTTGGCGCCTATAGGCGAATTAAATATTTCTAAATGTTTTCGCACTGTGTTCTTGGCGCCTATAGGCGAATTAAATATTTTCTCGCAGTGTGACGCCTACAGGCGCTTTGAACATTTTCTCGCACTCTACTGTTGGCGCTTTTTGGCACACTTTCACCTTAATTTAAGGCATGATTCCTGTTTTCTTCGCAATTCTACCTTCTGTTCTAAAACGACAAATTTCAAAATTTTGCAAAAATTTTAAAACAAAAGAATTCGCAAAAAATTGAAAATCTGCCGCAGCAAAAGGGTTAAAAAATTGCATTTATGACGCGCATATCTACACGATTGTCTTTAGAAGCGCTAAAATGAAAATCTGAAATATTTATCAAGAAAATCGTAGGATTATTCATACTTTTTATGAAAGTTTTCTTTTATTTTATAAAGTAAAGTATTAGTAAATTCGTGTTATGTAAACTTTCAACAGAACTATGTGTTTTGTTACACCTTGCGCAATAATCCCTAAATTTCGCTTACAAGCATGTACGAGTCTGAAGTAAACTCTGTGAGTTTAACTTTTAGATTAATACGAGCTGAGCTTATTTCAAGTACTTGACCCGTTTAGGCCAGAGATTATTCTAATTGTCAGTTAGAGTGGAAATTAAATTTATTTAGAATGGAAAATAATTTCTTTTTAAACCAAATTCACACTGTTACTTAATGTCAACGTTAGGCGCAAATATAAATTTCAATGGAATTACAAAAACTAGCAATATCATGAAGAAGATAAAAATTAGATAGAGAGACAAGAAATTTATGTGTACACATGTACACTCTCTCTCAAAAGTTTTAAAGCACCGGCTAAAATGTTATAAAGGCTTAAAAGAAAGTTATTGGAATCGTTAAAATATTTAAAAGCAAGTTTTCTTCTTTATACATTTTTTATATTTCTCAGAGACATCATTAGAATAAACCAAAGGTTAGATTAGGAAGCCTAAAACAACAATACAAACAATCTAACTAAGCTGTAAGAGCCTCAGAAGTCTCAATACACTATTTCTAAAAAATACAGTATTTCCAAAAATGTATCTGGACAAATTACTCGGCTAAAATACAGTATAAAATATGTTTCAACAAGAAATTATAGTATCTATAAAAAATTAGTTGTATGAAAAGAAAAGAATTGAAGGAAATGTACATAATCAGCGTTCACTGGAAGTCTGCGGAATTTCAATTTTTAAATCGCTCAATCTTTAAAAACCGACTACACCGCGAGCAACAATATTTTTAGAAACCAGAAACTTTATCGCTCTCGCAAGACTCTGCCACATCTGTTAAATATTAGAGGTATAAAGGAAACACAGAGGCTGAGCCGTTATTCAGTTGAATTCTGAATTTTCTAAAAGAAGCTTCAAGCGATATCCTCCGGAGGAAGATCCCCCAAAGTTTTACGGCTCAGGAGTGCATCATAAATCACCTATTGAGTTTACACGCCTACGACGCGTATGGATTGATGGAAATTTAACTACGCCCAATAGATCCGAGCGATTCTCTCGCGGTCTCGCGCATTAGATTCGTGCGATTCCAGTAATTCCAGTGATTCGCGCATTCGAGCGCGCGAGATGCAAGCACGTTATGCAGTTTCCACGACGCCGAACGAGCGAGCGCTGCAAGCCTGTCCTCTTGGAACAATGCACACAGAATATAAAATTGAAATAGAAAGCACATTCACGACGCATGGGAACCTAGTGAAATCGGAATTACTGTCACTGTGAGCAGAAGCAACAATCTATCTAGGATTCAACCGTGCGAAAATGATTTGCTACGATAAATAGAATAATAGCTGCGAACGTCAGGATAAGAAGACAGCATACCACCCAATTTCCATCGCAAACCTCTATAATCTGATTTTTCTTCGTTCACCAAAAGAAAAGTTACAGTTGATTACAATATTAAATTTTGATAGGAGAAGCAAGAATAAGTATAAAGAATAATTATTGTAAAAAATGTAGCAATTGTAAATTTGTCAATTGTAATTATTATGCAATACAAATGTAACAACACTAAATATCATCAAGTAAGTTATTGCAAGTAGTGTTGCAAATGGAGAATCGACAAATGTTCCAAAATTAGTCATAATTATATCTAAATTACGTCTGAAATATAATTAATTATATCTAAAAATCAGAATTATATTTGATACACGTATACTGTACCACAAAAAACACAATATCTTGTTTATTCTTTCAGTATTATCGATGGATTTACCTGTATTACTTTTCATTTCTTCATCGCCGTATCAATTTTCATTATTGCTTCATTACTGCTTCTGTATCAGTAATAAACGAGAGTTAATTGAAAGAATTTAAACGAGTATTTCAATAAAAACATCTGCAGAAAATCCAACTGATTTTAATCAGCACAAGCTCGAAATTATCCACATCTGTGTAAACGTTCGACCAACTCTGGAAGATTTACGTTCGAAACTCTACCAGGAATATCGAAACATTTTGATTTCAACAAATTGTGCAGTCCAAGCGAGTTATTGACGCTCCAGGCAATGGCGAAACTTCAATCCGTATAGCAACGATCGACGTTGCTCAAGTTCGAAATTTTCAACTTACGACGGATGGGAAGAAGTGTCGGGAAAAGATAACCGCAACGGTGAAAGAAGGTTAGAGAAAGCGGCAGAGCGAGGATGCGCAAGTGGAAGTTGATTACAGAACAGACTGTGTCACGTAAAGAAGAAAAAAGGCAACTGTTTCTTTTTTCTTTTCTTCTTTTTTTTCCGAGGATAAGAGAAGTACGATACATCGTGTGGCAGCTCAATTTACCTCTTGTTATACAGTTTGATAGACCGATTGTATCGGCAGGCATGTACCTACTCGTTATCGATCGTACCGATCCATGAACTTTCGTTTTCGTTCGCCTGGTCATCACTCATAAGTGACTCGCTACGAGTGACTTTAGGTTAAGGTCTGCGCATACCATTCCTTACCATCCTTCGGGAGCATTAAAAATGCCCACGATGACTCTTCACCTGGGGCAAAACGAGAATGATGAATAACTGTTACGTCACTCCTCGATGAAACGAATAGAAAGTGTATTTTCATGGAGGATTTGCGATCGAAGAAAGTGCAAAGCTTCGTTTGATTTTTCTTTTTTTTTTTTGTCATTCCTGTAGCTGATTAAATTCATCTAGAAGGCACATTTACTGTGAACAATGGAAGATATAGGCAGTATAAGTATTAAGATACTCGTCGAATGTGAAGTCGTTACAAAATTATCAAGATCCTGAATAAAATTTATTTACAAATTTAAAAAATCTATTCAAGCCATCGTATTGTGCATAGAAAATAATGAAACTTTGTCATCTTCTATTTTTCTCGCAAATCTACCACTCACGAGAAATAAACGCTATAAATTAATAGCGCAAACACCCTGAATCATATATTTTCGATAGGAACATAACGGATGTCCTAATACTTAAGAACTACAGCGGATGACAAAAGCACAGAATCTAGTGAAAGTGAAAATGAAATCGAGTGGAGAAGAAAGTTCTGTCAACAACTTCAGTGAACTTGTGTCAAAAAGAAAAAAAAAAAAAAATGAT
>NW_017100176.1:495948-496449 GCF_001263275.1 Habropoda laboriosa
TATATATATATTAAAAAACATTCTACTATTGTGCGTAAAAGACGTATAAATAATTCTTAGTTTATATTTATTATAATTTAGTTTCAGATTAATACTTCGATTCAGTTTACCTTAGCAATGAACTGATATTCATAATTTAATAACGTCAATTTTACGCAATCACTTATTTCACAATTGCAATAAATCACTTACTATGAACGTAAGTCAGATTTATTTAAACGTTATCATTATCTCAACAGTGCGCGAGGGTAATACAGTAAGACACGCCGAAAGACGCATAGATTAATGCCGACGGATGGTAAAATAAATGAGAATGAAATTTCAAGCAATAGACGTGCATTATTTATCACACGGGAGAAAAGTTTCGACGGTGAATTAATGTCATTATAGGCTGACGAGGAAGCTTTTCACATTTTTACTATTACCCACGCCATAGCTATTATATTAATGACATTCTGTAACAGTGGAAAACAGATTCGTGGATGATGAACACATGCCCAG
>NW_017100176.1:496466-497786 GCF_001263275.1 Habropoda laboriosa
GCATTGTACAACGCTGAAAATTGATCTCGCTACGAAAATTAAAGATTACCCCTTCGAGGATTATCTATGAATCTCTGCGCGGCTCTATCTCTATCCAGCAGGAACAGCCAGACACAACCGTCCCGGCCGAGGAACACTTTTCTGCCGGAGTTCTGTGCAGACAGGAGTTAATAAACACGGCGCACTGTGTGCAGGAAGGCCGGAACGTTTCCTTCTTTTTCTCAAGACCTTTCATCCCCGCGGCAGACGTATATGTTGTCTAGATAGGAAATCTCAGACGCCTGGCACCGCGAGCTGCCGCGAATCAATCTTCGTCCTCGCTTCTGATAGAGCTAACCCCCGTTTCCTTTTCCGCCGCAACTTCTCACAGCGAAATCCACAACGACGATTTTATATCGCGAAACGCTACACGACAAAGTGTTTACGCCGCAGTGAATTTCTACTACCGCGGAGCAGCTACCTCTAAGATGCACGTCGTCAAAGGAACACGCCTATTTGGAAATCTAACTGAAGCTTTGGCCGTGCTGTATACGCTCGCATACATGCTCTGTCAGCGCCTGGATAGATGGATGCATGCATAATTGATGCGCATATGTAGTGAGCATGTGTGCATGTATGTAATGTGTGTATACATATACGTGTACAGGGTGTGCTATCTAACTCTGCCACCTTTAATTATTTTGTTAGTTGTGAAGGTAGAAAAACATACTTTGGAAGAAAGTTATTGTGGAAATAAGTATTAGTCTGTGAGGGGTGAATGTCGTTTTAATCCTTTCGCTGCTATTGGAGCTCCTTATAGCGCACTTCCGTTTTAATTTAAGCCTTAATTTTATCCTCTGCATTCTTTCACCTTAATTTAACGAAACAAATTTTAAAACGATACGCCCGAAAGAAAAGATTTTGCGAACCTTGTGGAATATCTGAATCTGTCATGTGCGTTAGGTACTAAAATCTGCCGCAGCGAAAGGGTTAAGGTTGTATCTTCCTAGATTTTACTAATAGTGACATTTCTTTTTTCTATAGAATGACTTATATTTTTGTGTGAAAGCCTGCACAATGCTTTATTCTAGCTACAGAAGATTGACACTATTCCTTTGCAAAATGTGGCTACTATTTGTTAACATAAAAATATGAGTGGAAGCTTATAGTAAAATCAGTAAATTCAATGAGCTTCTTATGAAAAAATGTTATTCTATATTTTAGACCTATTTTTGCATATAGAATTTTTGCTCTTGCCTGGTTGTACCATTTGTTCTGAGACACCCGGTATATACATGTATTCACGTGTCTGTCACGTTTTCCCGCTGGATTGCCGAGCTT
>NW_017100176.1:497797-524915 GCF_001263275.1 Habropoda laboriosa
TTTAAATGATTCTTCTTAAATAAAATCGCTAATTTATGTACAACTTCTAAGCCACGTTCCTTTGTTTATCTGACAATATGCTAGCCTTCACATGAACGAACAGTTCCCGTTACTTCAGGATGTGCGTGTCCTCGTTCCTTCGAATTCTCATCAATTTTTGAATCCTTTTTCTTCGTACGGGCAATTATTCACAGGTACATTGGCAAAGCAATTAGAATTGGTTGAATTGCTCTTGGAAATTACGAAATTTGATGTATGTTCAGGACATTAGATGAATTTATAGGTTCACTGGAATCATTCTATCGAGAACCATGCAATTAATATCAAAACGCAATCGAATATATGCTTGTAAATAGATACCATTCGTTCCATTGCAATAAACATCACAATCATACAGTAAATAACTAAAGCATACGAGCTAGTACAACGATTAATTTTACATAAACTACAAGCAAGACGTAGCTTCTTGTTTTTCCTTATCTTGTTAATATGATCCTCTGTTAATTTTTACTATTTTGCAGTGAAAAATACACACAAATATTGAGACAGTGTTTTAGATTAGGTTAGTAGAACATAACCTTAAATTTCAATAAATTTAACAATTATATTTATTCGTATGTTTATATACTTGGCGTTTTTTTAAATCAAACAAAACAATAGTGTCAAAAGTACCAACAGAGAAATACCATAAATATTAAAGGTATATTTATATTAATATTTTCCAAGCTTTTCCTAAATTTTACATTTTTAAGTCAACAATATAGTATCTGCTTCTTGGTTTCAAGATTCTCACATTAAATACCAAAATATAAATGAAAAATTGTTATTTGTAAAATATAATTAATTATATTTATTAAATTAAAATCTGTTTCTATTCTATTCTCATAGTTTCATTACATGTATGAAAATTTCGCAATTACTTTCAATTTACTCTATGAAGATATAATAAACAACGACAGAAAACTTTATTTTTAGTCATAATTTTTATTTTCATTTCAACAATAAATCAAAATCGTCAAATTCATTCGCAGTTGAAAATTAGTGAAACAATGCGTTTCCTAAATTTTAATAGCTCAGAAAATTTATTATAAATTGCGAATAATTACTTAGCACATATTCAGAGAGTGAAATTTATTTACATTCAATTGTTGCTTTTACGCAATTCACGCCTTTCAATTTTCTAAAAAAACAAAAGAATACCCTTTTTATGAAACACGAAGGAGTTTCAAAGCTTCCCATATTGTCTCCCTACAAATAAAGCCGCATACATACATAGTACGTCACACGGAGCTTTAAGAGCTGAGGAAAATCAGGAGAGATTCGCGGAGAAACGTGTACAGCTACAGCTTGCGAATCACGTACAGTTAAACTGATATGGGGACCACTTCATTGCACCTTGGGGCTGACTCCCTTAAGTACGTTTATAATAAACTACAATGTTTCTCCTCTAGCACACGTACAAACGCGTGGAAAGCCACGCACGCGGGTTAGAAAGAAAGAAACAATATTGCAGCTGCCACTGTTCAAATCCACTGTTTCTTAAGAGGTACTCGAGTTTCATAATTTGCCGTGAAGATAGTAACAGCCATGAATTATAGAGAGTGAAATAACGACAGCCATTGCGGTGTCGTAAGTAGAAACGATAAAAACTTTGATAAAGCCAAACTGGAAATTATGGGCGATTCAGGGAAGAAATAAAGTTCGAAAAAATCATAGGAAATCAAAGAAATCATCTTCCCTTGAATAGATTTATAAATTTACTTCTTATTGAGTTAAAAAAAAAGTATATAAATTATCAAATTTTTGGAATTACAACGCTGATCTTGATCGAGTAATTTCATCTACCTTGAGTAATAATAAAATTTTCTATATTTTATATTCTACGTGGTTAAGATTGTAACTTTTCGTACAAAATCCTGAAAGAAGCAGTTTTCTTCATCAAAAGGGCTATGCTTGGTTAACACAACTCATGAGAAGCAACATCAATAGTAATTGCGCTATTTACCATCCAAACATCATCAGCTAAGGCTTCACTTTGTGTATATATTGCACTCATTAATCACAGAAGATTAAATTGGCACGTGACATGTAAGTTATTACAATCTATCTAGTGTCCCTTCATTTCTATTCTTGAATTTATGACAGAAATTATTACCCTTCGGAACAGTACAAATGAAAGAACACTTCCTCACATCTGAATTATGCTTGACAATTGTCTGCAGGAAATATTTACTTTAATTCCAAAGTACTGCATTGTACCTCGTTAGGACAGTAGATAAGATAATATTATTTTTACTATTTTTATGAACAAACTGACGATGTACTTTCACCCTTTGAAACCATTTAAATTACGTATACAAATTTTCTCGTACCACTGTAGCTACAGAAGATAATTAGGTGACCTGTTTCACGTGGCCCACCCTGCATAAGCGTGGTATGTCGTGTGTTATACGGTTGATGGTTAGAAAGTGTTGAATTTTATGGTATTTAGAGGACTCTATGTAACACTTACACTGCTATTGGCGCCTATAGACACTTTCGATGTTTTCTTGCACTGTGGCCTTGGCGCCTATAGGCGTTCCGAATATTTTCTTGCACTGTGCCCTTCTTCGCGGCTATAGGCACTTTCAATGTTTTCTTCCACTGTGCTTTTTTCACGGCTATAGGCGCTTTCGATGTTTTTTTGCACTGTGGCCTTGGCGCCTATAAGCGTTCCGAATATTTTCTTGCACTGTGCCCTTCTTCGCGGCTATAGGCACTTTCAATGTTTTCTTCCACTGTGCTTTTATCACGGCTATAGGCGCTTTCGATATTTTCTTGCATTGTGGCCTTGGCGCCTATAGGCGTTTCGAATATTTTCTTACACTGTGCTGTTGACATTTTCTGGCACACTTTCACCTTAATTTAAGCCTCGATTTTTGTTCGTTGCGTACTTCCACTTTAATTTTTGAAACGATATACCTTAAAAATGTAAAATTCTTAAGCAAACAAATAACCCTTCCTTTTCAAATCTATTATTTCTCAACAGTACTATACGAAACATCTTACTATTCAATTTACACCTAAATTTTCGTGCTGCGAGTATTCCACTTGAAAATAAAAAAACACTCAATACAGTTACACTCGGTAGAGGTAGTTTCACGGGAAAGATACTCCGCTTTAATTAGCAGGTTTTTACGAATGGTGAGAAAACGAGGAAGAAAAGGATATTTTAAAGGGCAGCAAGACGACATGGAGGCAATGATGAGAGGATTCAGCTTCGCACGATAATTTAGTTACAAATTATCATCCGTACCGCTGGCACACACACACGCACACACGGTGTTCCGAGAGAGCAAACGTGATTTCAACACATAATGTTCAACAGAATTCAAGCCCATTCATCAGGACGAATTGTATTAAGCTCCCATAGTTCAGCTGCGCGAAAATACATAAAGTCCTTATAATCCTTCTCTCTCTCTCTCTACCTGGCAAAATTTATCACTTGCATTTCTCGAAGAAAATACAATTTCCAATTCGCTCACGGTGTACCTACTTTCCTAGAATTCCAATTCGACCGGGAGAGGGGGGGTGAGAAAAGTTTCGCGACACGAAAATCTCACGGAATCGCCACTCTAATTTCGAACCCTGATAAGGCCGGGCATTACAGCTGATCCAAGGATTGCCGACAGTTGCGGAGGACGAAAACGCGAGCTGTTCCTTCGGAGATCAACGCTAAATCTCTCCACTTAATTATACTTCAGCGAATCAACTAATTATCTTTCTCTCCCTCTCACCTTCCTTCCCCCTCTCCCCGTTTTGCCACGCAACATCGCCCCACCCCCGTTGTGCCACCCACTGTTCGTTTTCTCCCTTTCTTTATTCTTCTCGCTCGAACTTAACCGAGCGAATTGAGTGCATCCGTCTAGTGCAGTTTCTCGGTCGATATTCTGTCCGCTTTCATCGTAACTATAGCAACGGTGGTTCACGAGAAGACCTTCCGAACTGGTCTGCTCCGAATAAAGATTCGTCTTTAATTATAATCTTTGGCCTAGCGAAGGAGAGAGATCCTTTGCCGTCCGGCTACCAGCGAGAGCACCGAGATGCGTCTACTTTCGACGTCGTAATGATTCCTTTGTGTCTTGTAATCAGACGTCTCTCCTCCTTTGCCGAGTATGTTCGTTCTTTCGTAAGAACCGGAGTCCTAATTTGAAACATCAATTTTTAACGACTCGTTAGTTCCTTATAGTCTGCGACGATAATACCGTACCTTAATAGCTTGTAAATTCAGGGAACCGTATTATCCGTCTGAGCTGAAAGATTTATATACATACGAGGTGAACCGCGCTCTCCTTTCAAAGATTATCTTCCTCCTTTCGGGTGATACGGGGAAATATCAAAGAAAGTAGGATTCTGATCGTGAGAGAGGCTACTAATATGGAAAATAATGGCCTCCTTCTGGAAATTGTACTTGTTACTTTTGTGTGCCACGAAAATGATTAAAATGCTGCTTCGTATTGTGCCTCATGAAGTGTTTAGAAAGAATAGTATATCATGCAAAGCTAATTATAGAGGGTGCGGCAAAAAGTATTGTACGAGCGGACAGCAGATGATTCGTTATGCAAAAATAAGTAAAAACTGTGGAATAAATTTTTTCTTGCGAGGCTTAGTTTTTGAGAAAATAGGGGTTGAAAATCTGTTGGGTTTTGTACAATTTCAAGAAAGCATAAAGACAAAATTTTATCCATAATATTTCATCGTATCTGTTAAAGTTTCGTCAGAAATTGCTTGATTTTTGTTTTTATTTAAACAATCGCTATTCGGTAAGTGGTATACGAGTTAGGCTTGTAATATTAATCTCTTGATAGATGATACGACAAAATGCAAAAGAATCTAACCCTAACTAAGAATGTTACCAATAAGAATAAAGGTAACAGAAAACAATATTTAAAAAGTAATTGTTAAGTAGAAAATAATGCAATGTAATCTAACTTACATTTTGCTAGATAAAAACTCTATGAAACAACATTAAGAACATTTTGCATCAAAATTAATATATGCTAATCCTACTTATTTGCTCAAGATTACACCTTGAACATTTGAAACTTTACTTTAAACGGTGAAAAGAAAAATAAGGGTGCTTAAAGAGCGGAGGAATGGGACTGAGAAAGTATAACCACACGAAGTGTTTGCACCGCCATTAAAAATTAATCCTAGCTTGGTAATATAAAGCGTTTCACTTGTCACCTTTTAACTGTTGGTAAACTGATGGACCAGTTTTGGAATTATCACCTGTTATGCGAATTATTAAAAGGAAGTAATCCACCCTGAGGCGTTTAAAAATAGGTAAAGTTTGGGAATTTTTTTCATAGGTAATTACTAAATGAAGAGTTTCAATTTTTTCAGAGGATGTAAATGTAACTTTCAGCTGTATTCTCCAATTTTTTTAAAGTAAAAATGTTACAAACTGGAGAAGTTATTGCGAAACCTCTTCTGATACAACATCGATAACTGGCCGCCATTGCCAGGCAAGGATTAGAACGTCTGAACTAAAAAATTCTTTTGGATTAATGAACAGTATTATCTACAGTGTAGCCTGAGATTCTTTAAAAATTGTAATTACAGAAATTATGGCAGTTTGAATAGAAAACACCTCTTTTTACCAAAAATATCAACTTCAAACATTTCTAAAAAATTAAATAATCGAGATATCGAGAAAGTGCTATGCTACATTGTAGATAATACATTCGCATTTATAAAACAACAAGAATTTTTTACTTCGGACGTTTCAATCTTTGCCTACAATGGCGGCCAGCAATCGACGTTCTATCAGAAGAAATTTCGCCCTAACTCCTCCATTTTGTAACATTTTCATTTTCTAAAAATTGGAGAGGAAAGTCAAGAGCTGCGTTTTTATTCTCTCAAAAAATTGAAACTTTTCATTGAATAATTATCTATGAAAAAAATTCCCAAACTTTACCTATCTTTAGACTCTTAACTGTTAACGTCACTTCAAAAATTAAGGGTCACAGCTTACATGCATATTAAAAATAAGTAAACAAAGCACAGTACAATTTCCACAGAAGTACAATTTCAAACGTGATACAAAAAATATACACCTAACGAGCCTCCATGGTTATTCTCGTTTATCGCTTATCCTGTGCGTGCAAAACACCGAAGCTTAACTGGCTCGATATGAATACATCAACATTTGTTTATACCACCAGGGACATTTCTAGACTCGTCTAATTGAACCGCCACTGGTTCGCAGATAATGCTTCTACAGGCTCTATTTGAGAATACAATGGAATTAGAGTACTGCGTGCGAAATTATCAGACACTGTACCACTATAGTAGGTAGTCGTCCCTCGATCTCGCGAATCAACAAGGAGCATCTAGGTTGAGGGATGAGAGGTGGGGCCAAGGGGACAATTAGTGGAATAGAGCAGGCACAGACGAAACTCACAAGTTCAGATGGTGGCAGGAGTGTCCATGTAAAAGCTATGGAAGCGGGGGAAAGCGCGGGAGGAAGGAAGGAAGGAAGGAAGGAAGGAAGGAAGGAAGGAAGGAAGGAAGGAAAACGTAGAGTTTACGTTTATCTGTAGCAAAGATCCATAGACTAATTTCATTAACTTAAGACTTTGAATTAACGAATGATGCGCAGCTGTTGCTACACACTGACTCTGTTGTAAGAACAGTAATTGAATATCCTACTGAAAGAGTTATTTCAACGCGTGAATAACTTCCATCGAGTTCCTAATACTTTTTTTTCTTTTATTTTCTTATTATTTATAAAGAATTTGTGTGCTATTGTAATGTAACAAGATGTTTCCTTTAAAAGCTAACCCCTTGTAATATTACTGTACAGAGAAAACAAAATTTTATTCGCTTTTTATCAAAATGATTATTCTAAACAAATAAATACGTCTCTGATGAAAAATGTGGAAGAACTAAGGTTTTTCAAAAATTGGAAATTATACAAATAATTGCAGTACGAACCATAAATGAATTTTTAGAATTTTTAGAACCTTGTCTTATTCTTTAAAAGTTACATTGCTTCGAAAACTGCTGCGAAGAAGTTTGATAATTAATTTCTTTCGTGTTCATATCAACGTTAAATTACACACTGGAATTTTAATTTATTCATTACGTAAAATGAAAAATAATGAAAAAAATTATGCTTGCCATAATGTTCAAAATAGTGAACAAATAAGAAACTCCTTTTATAATTAGCATTTATAATAGCAAACAAAAAAAATATAGACAATATAGCAAGCGACGAAGGTTAAGTATCATTTAATGAAAATTATTTTGTAATTAGTTTAGATTAGACCAGTTCAGATATTTCTTTTTTGCATTAGGTTGCTTTTATAAAATATTCCTGTGTTACTCTCCGCGCGCCAAAATTGTTATACTTCCTAAATAAGTCAAAGAAGGATGTTAAAAAAAGGTCAATTTTGGCATACGGCCGAAAAAATTTAATTGTCATTTTTCCTGGAAATGAAGGGAAAGTTATGAAAAATGCGGTTCAAGGTAAGAGTATGACCATACTTATAACTTAATATTCCGTCTCGTTTTCTTCAGATGATGGTCTGTTCGTAAATTAACCACTTAGAAACTCATATTGTGTATTATTTACAAAGATTGTTGTACATTAGTGTTTAATAAAAACCAAAAATTAATGATAAATTAATCGAAACAAGGAATTATTTATTCTCAAAGTGATAAAAGTTATAATAAACTATCGTAAGTTATAATAAACCTAGCTGTCCTTTTGAAAATGAAACTATCGCGAGTTGCTCTCAAGAGTATCTCTCGCGAGTGGACACTGCGTCTGAGAGTGACTGTCTAAGAGCATCGCTCAACTCTCTGAGAGTTACGACTCGAATAAACAGTTATTTTTTATAACTTTCCCATCATTTCCGGGAAAAATGACAATTACATTTTTCGTTCCTTAGGATGCGTAGTATAATGCTGTGAAAAAATTTTTCGTTCCGACTGTATGCCAAAATTTCCTTTACCGACGACCGGTTAGATTAATCACGGTCGGTACAAAAACTTAAGAAAGAATTTTAGACGAAATTTTATAACGTGGATTAATTTTACACGGTAAATATTTCAAACAATATTGCTTATAAACTATTAATATTAACGCAATCGACAAATGTTGAAATTTTGTATTTACACCACATTGCAATAACGTCAACAAATAAATTTGACGAATATAACAGTGTTAATATATTCCATACCACTGTAGGTATTTTAGATACAACAATCACACTGCGACCATCTAAATTAACAAATAAAAATTTTCACCCTCCGCGTCGCTGTATTTTAAAAAATTTCAACGCGATCACTTATTAAACCATTCGTATTCCATAAATTCCACGAAAATAAGTGCCTCTTCGAAACAGAGATAACCGGGTGATATATCGAGAAAGAAAATAATCCACGTCTGGATAGATCAAGTGCGCGCATTAAAATTCCATTTAATGAAATTAAAAGTCACCGATGATGATCGAGCATTATCATCCAGCGTGCCGCAATTATCGCAGTAATCAGGCCTGTTCGAGGTACAATACCAAGATCTGCAATAAGCCGAGCTCCAGATTTAATTAGCTCAGAATTCAGGAGGTTGGTCGGGTTGGAATCCTCCGTTAAAAGTTCTCGACACTTTTAATTTAAATCCGGTTCATATCTGGAGCAAGGGTGGAAAAGGGGCGGAGGAGGGGAGGGGGAGGGGGAGAGAAGGCGAGAGAATAGCGCTGGATGGCACTGCGAATAACATCATACAAACCGTGTCCCATTAATTAAATTCCTTCTAAGGAGTTTTGCAACTCTGTCGGGAAGGGTAGTAGGAACGAACGTGGCTGGTTCATTAGATTCGAATAGATGCGATATCGAAAATAGTTTCGTGCTCAATTTGCGTTTAAAGCGTACCATGGAATGCGTCCGCGGGCTTTGTGTCAGCTACGGGACAGGGAGCGTAGAAATGAAGAAAGATACGGAAATAGTGAAAAGCGTGAGAGAAGAGGGAACGCGAAATGGTCAAATTGAAATTACTCCCAGCCATATTGGCATATAAATGGTATGCATAATATTCTCTTTCGGAAATAATCGAATAGCCGCGGTATATTCGATCGGATAATATGCCAAACGTTAACGTAACTTTTTTTTGCTCCAAGTAGAAATTTATTGGTATGAATATATGTATTCTTTCTTTAGATATAGATATACAGTACGGTTCGTATGTATTGGGATACTTATTGCATGTGAAGCGTAGTGAATTCTACTGAATTCTACTAAAACCTACTGAAGTCTGCTGAATTCTATTAAAATCTACTGTGCTCTACTAATATCCATTGAAATCTTTTGAAATCTGCTGAAGTCTACTGAAATTTACCGCATTCTATTGAATTCTATTAAACTCTACTGAAATCTGCTGAATTCCATTAAAATCTACTGTATCCTACTAATACCTATCAAAATCTTTAACGCAAAAATAGGGCAGATTATTATACATGATAATTAAGAACATCAAACACGTTATTTTCGTAAGAATTTACCCTGTAACTTCGATAATGCCGTGACTGATGGAATGAAAGCTTAGGATCGAGAGATGTTTACTAACTGCGAGCTTTTTAAATGCGTACATTATAGTATATTTAACACGGTACATTGTGTTTCAACACGAATTCGTCTGTTCTTCGACAATTTCTCCGTATCAAAAGATGGATTCTATTTCAAATTGAAAGAATCTTGTTCAATTTTTCGAAATATTCCTGGCACAACGAGTTTCCACGAAAACTGAGACGACAGTGATTGCAGACCACAGTACCTGCACAGCTGAAGAACGAAAAGCGAATCGTGTCCGTTCGAACAGGTTAACGTTGTCTTATAATCACTAATTGAAAATCAATATTACATCGAATAAGAACGGACGACTGCCAGATGATTTTCTTTATCTCGTCAGAATCGTTTAATAATTCAATTAGATCTGCCTCGCACTTTGTTAAAGGATCATTCAACGATGAAACCTTTCTCACCATTTAATTCCATCCATTTCTGTCGGACCGCAAGCATACAGAAAAGAAATGAAAGAACGGTTGACAGGAAGGAAGGGTGGGGGGCGGAAAAAGGGGAAAAAATGAAAGAGGAGTTTCTTAGACACGCTCCAATTACGGTGTTCAGAGCTTCAGAGGAGATTATAGCTATAGCACAATGACTACCTTCTGATCTAAATCGGATTTAACTTCAATTCAAGTCCCCATTCTTCGAATGCTTTGGTACACCCCCCGGTGTGCTCTGACCACGTACGTGCACCCCCGCGCGAGTTGCAAGTTAAAACGTGCCGTGAACCGTGTATGTAGGTCTTCGTTGCACAGAGCTAAAAGCGAAAGGGTGAAATCGGCTGGAAAGTGCAAGCTTTTACACTTTTGACTTTAGCCACACGCTCCGGCTTCGTCTCTTTCGAAACGGTGCCGTGCATTTATTGTATCCATTATTCTCGAACCAACCTCCGTGCGTGTTATTACGCATCGCGTGACAACGTGGGAGGGCCCGGTGCGCATTTTCGTGGAACTTGCGACACAGAAAGAAACGAGGGGTGAATGTCCTTTGACATTTCTCGTTACAATGCCATTGTTTCCCGTCCAACGTGTCCCCCCTCCCCGCCGCCGTTTCTTCCTTCGTCACTCCGAGCATCTTCTTGTTACGAAGATTGGCGTGAGATTAATTGCGGAATAAAATTCCTACGCGAACGTTTCCACTTAACGATATTACTCATCTTACGAGAGGACGTTTCATTCTTCTCTTCTTTTTCTGGTTTTCTATTGACAAAGATAATCGAAAATTCGACGTACAGGTAAGTCCTTTTCCTGCGAAATTTCACGTGAGCTTGTTCGATCTGAAGAAATATATACCGGGTGTCTTTTTGTAAATGGACACGGTGGAATATCTCAGATGGAAATGAAGCTATTGAAACAATGTTCTTACAAAATTTTCTCGGTATGATGGAGGACATAACGTAATATAAATGATCTAATCTTGAGAAATATATACAAGGTGTCTTTTTTGACTGGACACGGTGGAATATCTCAGATGGAAATGAAGCTATTGAAACGATGTTCTTACAAAATTTACTCGGAATGATAGGGGACATAATGTGGGGCACAAATTATCCAATCTAAAGAAATATATACAGGGTGTCTTTTTTAACCGAACACGGTGGAATATCTCAGAAGGAACTGAAGCTATCGAAAACATGTTCTTACAAAAGTTGCTTGGTATGATGAGGCCACATGGTATAAATTATTCAATCTGAAGAAATATACAGGATGGGCCACGTAAAACAGACCACCTAATTATCTTCTCTAGGTACAGTGGCACGAGAAAATTTGTATACATCATTTAAATGGTGTCAAAGCGTGAATAAGATGGAAGACAAACTTTTCTCCGTTTTCTTCAATGTCACCCATGTTCTCTCACACAAATGTGCATTTAAACATGCATAATAATACGACCTTAAAATGATTATTGACTCTGGGGAAACAAAAATTATGAAAATTAAAAGAAACATTAATTCTGACATAAATTAATTAATTCCATTCTCCTCAGCGATGCACAATTTGAAAAGAACCACTTGCAAAGCGAAACGAAAATTGAAGAAATTGAAATCCCTTCCTTCCTAAAAACCACCGCGTGACAATTTCTCCATTTTCCTCTCGACCCGAATTGTAAGAAACACAATCCGATTCAATCGACACCGAATAACTTCATTAGCTGAAAATCGTTCAGACACGCGAATGAGTTGTTGGCTTTGAGGCTGATCGCGGTTTAATATAGGCTGGCGCCAGAAATTCTACCATGCATACCGGGCTTAATCGCAAAACATGTAACTGGCAATCACGAAGGCAAATTGCGAGCATTCGCAGTCCACCATTAACGCTATTCAAGACGTGTCTGGAGAGGGGCATTAATTTCTAATTAACGACTAATTGATATAGGACGCGGCTTCTGTCTGCATGTATAGCACGTCGTCGCAAGGATCCCCGTGGCCAGAGGGGGGCCAGCTAGCCACCAGTACCCAGTTTCCGTTTCCGTATACCGCGCTGCAACGTCCGCCCCTATTCCCGTGGCCATGTACACTTTACTTACATAGAGAAGGGCGGCACCGGCCGCGCGTTATTTCGGCAACACGCTTTTATGAATCTTCCAGCAGAAGTTCATGCATCTCTGCATTACCGCCGCGTTAAAAACATACTTCTGCGCGATGAAAGAAAGAAAGACACTGACGCCGCTTTTCAAAGTGGCGTAAATACTAATTACTTTCACGCAGCCGTGGTTATGCAACCGAGGTCGAGCGTTTTCGCACCGAGGACACAGAGAAGAGGCGATGAAAAATGGAGAAGCAAATGTGAAAAGGACTGCCTTACGCCTTTTCACGCGATGATATACACCCACGTAATCATACACACACATGGTTACATAGGTGCGCAAATGTGAGCGCTCTCTCTCTCTCTCTCAGGTATGACTGTGTTCGTATATTTTTCTGAGGTGAAAGAGTGAGCTCTTAAAACGGTATATATCTGAGCGCAACTTGCCCCAAGATTCTTATAGAAACCTAACACCGTCCCGTAAATCCAAAGCTGACTCTCTCTCTAGTCCCAACAGAGACGTAGTTAGCTGGCCAAATATCTACAGGTTGTTCATTGTCCCGCGTGTGTTGTTCACTACAAACGTGCTGATTTCGTTAGGCGT
The DNA here is from genome assembly GCF_001263275.1 of Habropoda laboriosa. NCBI lineage: Eukaryota > Metazoa > Arthropoda > Insecta > Hymenoptera > Apidae > Habropoda > Habropoda laboriosa. The sequence goes on from NW_017100176.1 coordinate 510,536, forward strand.
GTCCCTGGCCGTTGGCCAGGACATTTACACCATTCCCGGACAGAGAATCTGCAAAAGTTTCCGATTCTGTCGCTTCAGGTGTTTCACGGATATATAAACAGTTCCTGGACTCGAATTAGATGTACCAGGAGAAGATGGTTGATTTACACGGTACCGGTATACTCAACAAGAAATAATAAATATGTATAGGTACACTTCTGTTTACGAGTGTCGGGACACTTATCTAATCTACAGAAAAAATCTACTGAAATCTAATGAAATCTACCAAAATGTACCACAGTCTACTAAAATCAACTGAAATCTTCTGAATTCCGTTAAAATCTACTGTATTCTACTTATACCTATCAAAATCTTTAGCGCAAAAGTAGGGCAGATTATTGTAGATGATAATTAAGAACATCAAACACGTTATTTTCATGGATTCTAAATTAAAACTCGTGAAATTCGTTGTTTTCAATTCGAAAAAGGTCCACTTGCAAATTGAAACGAGAATCAGAGAAACGGTAAGGGAAACAGAATTTTCGCGTAAATTAACAACATATTCAAAGAAACTGTGGCGAAGGTTTATGTTAATTAACAAAAGGACACTAAAATAGCGTAAAATTTAAATCTCTTTCTCATTAAAGAGACCGGCATGATATCCGAAAAAAATTCTGTCAGCTGTGTGCATGTTGAATGTATTTAAAATTATACTCGCGTTTCGTCCGACGCGAACTAAATATGTACGTCATCGAAAAAAGGAAGAAATCGAGAAAAAATTAAATATAAAAATACTGTGCAGCGTGTAAAGCAAAACCAAAACACGAAAAAGGTAAACTAAAAAATTTGTAAGGACCACGAATTTTCTTTCCATCCAAATCACCTAATTTGACACAGGATACATACGTTATGTGTAAATACATAGCGAAACGGTTTCGTGGTAAATTGCAGAAAACACACAGTCACATTTGTCGCAGATACCTTTCTTTCACTTTTCCAATCAATACATAGCGAAACGGTTTCGTGGTAAATTGCAGAAAACACACAGTCACATTTGTCGCAGATACCTTTCTTTCACTTTTCCAATCGCTTCTTATAAGGCAGTTAAGTAAATAGAACGATACTGCCATAACTTTGTAATCATCTAGAAATAAATGAAGGAAAATCAGAAAATCGATCCTTCAGGTAGCGTTGCAGTTTGCTTTCTGTATCTTCGTCCATAAACAGCGAAGGAAAACAACGAGAAACGTTCCATTCTTCTCGACATGCAGGTACACTCATTAATACCCGGTCACTGTTTTTAAATTGCACCACACGACTTGAGCTTTTTTCAAAAGTTAGAAGGATTAGTTCACTGGGTGAAGTGTGAAAAAAATTTGGAAAATATTGCAATTCGTGGGAATCGCGAAGAAAATTTGTAAAGGTCACTTTTTACAACTTTTTTATCTGCAAACAGTTAAACATTGCGAAAATTGTAGATTTCCACGATTTTTGGGCTGTAACTAATAAATCTAAAGTTTCTTCAATCTTTCGATGCCTGCCGCTTGTTTCTGCATCGTCCAATTTCCAAGAAATTTTCAGCATGTATATAATTGACATAAATCTACAAAACGTACGTTTTGAATTTTCACTGCAAGCTCAGGTCAAAAAGTGGTAAAAAGTGATCTTTACAATTTTCTTCGCGATTCCCACAAATTGCAATTTTTTCCAAATTTTTTGTACACATCATTCAGCAAACTAATCCTTTTAACTTCTCAGAAAAGTCAAGTGGTTTGGTTGAATTTAAAAAAGAAAGTTACACTGTTCGAACAGTGGCTGGATATTAATGAGCGCAACTGTATGTCATAAGGGCGCCGGAAAGCTAGTATTTTAGATTAATTCCCTGTTCCTTCCTTTTTCCCTCAGTGATATTCCCGCAACGTACCTGACATTCCTACCTATATCCACCTATTCCTATTAGGGATGTAAATGCAGTAATTTCGCAGGGTAATTACTGGGCTCGGCTTGAAAGTAATGCCTTTGAACGAAGGGGACTACCATCGCGGTGCCCAGTGCCGACCATGTTACCCTGAAATTACTGGATGACGCCTGGGAGCACCGTCGTGTTTCCTGAATTAGCGTTTCAGTTTTAGTCGTGCCTGGCTGAATGTTTTTTTCAATTCAACATGAGCACTTTTTATTTCTAATTCCATTCCTAATGTCGTTCTCATTGTATGATTTAATTTTATCAAGATTTTAAAAAGTTCACTTCTCTTTTCATGCAATTTTTCAATTATATTAATTTGCTATTTGGAATGTGCACTGTTTTGCACATTCAATTCCTAAAGTCGTTCACGTTGTATGACTTAATTTTGTCAAGATTTAAAAAAATAAGGAATTTACCTCTCTTTAGATACCAATATTTAAATTATATTAATTCGCTATTTCTACAGTATGCTTATTATTTATTAAATTTCATCTGAACACTATCTTCCTAATGACGTAAGAGTTATAGACGTATTTAACATGAACAATTAGAAGTTTGAAAAAATCTGGTAGGCAACGATCGTGTGTTCTAGTTAAGAGGAATACGGCATATAAAACGATAATCAACGATCCAAGCATCGTTAGAAGTTAATCATCAACAAATCCAGGAAGTGTACATACGAGTAATAAAGTATGTTCACCTTCTGCTTTTTGTTAAATACGTATTTGAACCTGTGATTTATACCTGACACATCCGGCAATGGAATAAAAACTCGCCTTGAAAATTAAAACTAATTTAAACAACAAGATTCATTGCAATATTTGTTTGAATTTATAGTCGCATAATCTATTTCCACGTCTCTTAATGACATACGGCAAAAGAAACGGATAAGAAAATGTACGAGTTCTCCGTCTTCGTACAATTTGCAAGAGAAAAACGTAACAGGAACTCAGTTGAAAAGAGAAAAAAAAAGAAATATATATATATAATCTCTCCTTTAATTATACTGCACAAGTTGAATAAAAAGCATTTTGTTTGCTCAAGAATAGTTGCTTTTTAACAGATCTACCGTTTTATTCCATAGTTGATTGTGATTAAAAAGTATGGGCTTTGTGTTATTGTTACTTGGCTGTTATTGACAATCGCGAACAAAGAAACGTAGCATGAGAAGAAACGCAAGTGCTTGCACGTCTATTGGAAGAAAGAGTAAAAGGTATGACGATTTCACAATGCTGAACGACCAGGAAATCACTGAGGGCTTCGCCAGAGAATCGATACTATGTCGGGACGTGAGAAATCCAAACGACTGGCGCCCTACTGCCGCGAAATTGAGTCCATTATCGCTCTGGCCAGGTACCCTCCAATACCATCGATATTCGTTTAACGCATCGTTTCCCTGCCAGGAGGGTAACAAACAAGGGTCTAGCGAGAAATATAAAATTTAGGAACTGAGGTCAGAGCAAAAAAGAAAAGAGAAAGAGGGAAAAAAGGAAGAAGCCATCCAAAGTGACCTGAACAACGGAATCGAGAGAAGAGAAAAAGGCTGTGGGGAGAAGCAAGAGAAGTAAAAGTTAGGTAAACGTTCCCTCCCATTAGCGACCAATTGTTTATTTCATTTCATTAAAAGTCACAGATGAAGCCGTACATTGATCGAAACCTTAAAACAAAGTTAACCATTTCTCTACCCTTGGCGCCTATAGGCGTTTCAAATATTTTCTAGTACTGTGCCTTTGGCGGCTATAGGCGTTTCGAATATTTTCTGGACCTGTGCCCTTGATGCCTATAGGCGTTTCGAATATTTTCTGGAACTGTACCCTTGGCGCCTATAGGCGTTTCAAATATTTTCTCGCGCTGCGCCTTTAGCGACTGTAGGCATTTCGAATATTTTCTTGCGCTGAGCTTTTGGCGCCTGTAGGAGTTTCGAATATTTTCTCAGACTGTACCCTTGACGGCTATAGGCGTTTCGAATATTTTCTCGCACCGTGCCCTCAACGCTTATAGACGCTTTGAAAAAAAAATCAAGGGACTGACAAAAGATGTTAGACATCGCACCATATCGAATCCATATAAACAAATAAGGCATCAAACTCTTTTCCAACGACAAGAGGTTACTTTTTGAATAAAACTGACTCAATTATAGACATGTGGCAACTCATACGATAGGCTGCTGAACGCAGGAATCTCTGTTGAACGCATTCCAACGTGTTAATATATTTTTTTATAATACAAAGTCCATATTACCGAGCTAAACTCTAATACGTCCGGTAAAAGGGTGATTTACCTTGCTCCTATGATGAGAGGAGAAACTTTATTCACGAATTCCGCCGTATCTATTATACGAACAAAATCTCTCCTCGAGCAACTCTACATTCTACAGGATAATTCATTTGGTAATGAAAGTATGGAAATTCCATAATTGCGCCAGCTTCTCTACAATAAGATCGAGTTGTACAATCTACGTGGGAGAATCGTTTTATATTTTCCTGTAATCGTGAGAAAGGGAATAAAAGGAACTATAATTTACCGAACGGGAGATATACGCGTTGACAGGACAGATAGTCAAGCTTCTCCGCCGCGGAGATTTACACAAGAAACTAGCCCAGAACGTAAAGAAATTGATCAAGGGTTCCTGTTCCAAGAATAACGTCTGAGAAACATTGCATGCTGCAGGAGACGAGGTAGCGAAGAATAAACATCAGGCGGTCAGTTCTCGCACCTTTCATCGTGAATAGCCTAGAACCTGACTACGCCTCGAATCTCTCACAGTTCGCGTGTTTTCTCGTAAGTTTACGCGCCATTGGCCGCCAATCTTCAGAATGAAACTGCTGCGGCTGAGTGGATTTTCTCAACGCGACCTGCTGGCTGGCTGCTTCAACTACAACACGGTGAAGAAGAAGAAAAAAATACGCGCGCCCGGAGAAGAGGGAAAAAATAGAAAGGGGAATAGCAAACGAGAAGAAAAGTTTCCGGAGTAGATGGAATACTCGTATATAACAGACACAATCCGCAGGGTGACGAATAATCACATTTAACACGTCCAACGATACGCGGAACAATACACCGGCCGTTCCTCATACAAATATACTACACATTGTATTCCATTGGCAACGACCGATTCTATAAACGGCGATATTACCGCATAGCAAGCAGCCTGAAACACCTTACAATGCAACTTGGAAACGTGCTATCAAGTACGTCAGGGAATTGTAAGACCGCAAACACACCTTATCGTCCAATCTACCTTTTAGTAGACACGTTTGCACTTGTTATTATTCCCTGTATATTGCCGATGACTAAGTGCATCCCGTGTGATTACGCGGAACAGACAAATTGAATTTCTTTGTTCAACGTGTTTATCCTTTTGGGAGGTTCGAAAAAGATACTTTCTTTGTAAAGTGTAATCGGTAAAGTTGAGTGAGATATACAATGCAACAGGGTGAGGATAGTTTCTCAGGGATTTTGTATACGTGAAATTATTCATTGTATCCACCGTGTGCAACAAGTATTGAAATATTTTAGTGAAAATGAAATCAGAGAAAATTCTTGTTAATGTGACATTAACCCTTTCGCTGCTGCATTAGCACGTCATTCGTGTAACAAACTGTAGATATTCGATCGTGGCCGCAAAATTTTTCATTTCTACATTTTTTAAACATTTCAGAATTAAAATTCTTCAATTTAAAAATACCAGAAAATTTTCAAACCGCCTACAAACGTCAAGAGTAATGAAAGGGTTAAGGGGGTACACTACTCTGAGGTTTCTGAAAGTAGGTAAAAGTTTGGGATTTTTCTTTTTCTTGGTAATTACTAAACGAAAAGTTTCAATTTTTGTCCCTCCAATTTTTAAAAAGTAAAAATGTCACTTTTTATAGTGCATAATCGGTGAAAGAAATACAGTAAGTTCGCTCAGGTGTCAGAATTTACATATTAGAGCATATCGACAGAAACCTGAGAAGTTCAATGCTCGAAATCTCAGTTAGGGTCGCGTGAAGTTTGCCTTAACTTCGATTCACAGTCCCAATCGAGAAAAAACCTAAAACGACGTACGCGACCGCGGGTATCACTGGGTATCGCGCTATATTTCTTCCATCGACTATACAAATTCAATCACTTCGGTATCGTACAATATTGGACACGAAGAAGCAGTCGTCCACGGTAATATGTTAAACTCCAACGTTTCGGATATAACACTTTACCGAAAATGGACGATAAAAGAACTTTAAAGTGCAGTAAAAATCATGAACGATAATGTTACAGACCACGCTAAATCTTTTTCTGCTCTTTCATCTTCCGTCGCGTTAAAAACTTTCGAAACAGTCACGAAACATCGTACAGTATGAAAAGATCTCGTCGAATTAACGAGCTCGTTGAACAGCACAGAGTGGAATTAATATCCCGTATTAAAAGCAATTGAATTTTATAATTACACTACCGTTCGTATTAAACACCCCTCTCGTGCGAAACTTTCATTTCGATTGAGAAAGCTTCGTCCCGTATGCAGGGAAAAATCATTCTACTGATGACATTTTTCCTTTCAAGAAGATCTCGCGGGAGAGAACACAAAGAGAAAAAGGGAGACAGGACTGCGAGGAAAATAACCGCGAAACTTTTCCGTTCCTTCCCAATATGGAAAGCCAGCGAGGAAGAAAACTAGGACAAACTTTAGATGAGAGAATATCGACATCATCGACGAAAAGAGACAGTATTATTCTTCCCGCGGAAGGTTACGAAAGCGCCAAGAAGTATCGAACTGGCGTTCACCGGCGACAGACGTGATGTAAAAGATTCTCCAATGATTTCACGGAACGATCCTCTTAAAGTCGTTTTTGCGAATCGTCATTAGCTTCACGATCTCTCGCCAGAGGATTTACATGAACCCCCGTGGTAATAGGTCGTGGAAGAGGATGACGATAAATTTCATATTCTAGTACTGGCAGATTCACAGACCTGCTTCTCGCTTCGAAATAATTTAATGCACGTTCTGCCGGGCATCTGTTTATACACTTCCGAGGACATGCCCGTCGAGCCAATCACATTTTCATGAGGGGAAGGGGGGAGATAAGCACATCTCATTATGATACTTCTCCTTGGTCGTTTGCTTCTTTCTAATGTGAGCTTTTTTTCATTCAATTTTGCTCAATGTAGCGTGATACATTTACAATGGAAAATAAGGAGAGGACCGTTGTTGCAACGCGGTATCATTACCTTACTATAGAGGGTGTGCCGCGTAAAACAGGACACCTAATTATCTTCTCTAGCCCATGATTGTACGAGAAAATCTTTGCAAGTAATTTAAATGGTTTCAAAGAGTGAATACGACAGAAGAAAATTTTTTTTATATTATTTTGATAGAAGATATTGTAAAAAATGAAAGGAAGTTTCACGTTTTATTTGAAATTTTAGAGTCGAAGATCATTTTAAAATACAAGTGACCTTGAAGAAGAAAAAAAATTGCATTTATTCACCCTTTGAAACCACCTAAGTTAGGTATAAAAATTTTCTCGTACCACCATAGTTAAAAAAAAACAAGGTGGCCTGTTTTACGTGGACCACCCAGTATATTAATTCGCAAAACTTTGCTTAATTTAGCACCGCTGTGAATTAATTTATAATTAAATTTTAGTAAAAGAGATTATATTAAGGTTTGCTTGGTTTATTTTTAACGTAGAGAAACGACGAGATAAGAGAATCCAATATTCCCTGCTACTTTTACAAATAGACGTATATTTTTTAAATTATTCAGTAACACGATTTGTTATGTCACTTAGCTTTTAGAGAGGAACCTTTACTTAGACGAAAGGTATGTGTTTCAATAGTTGTTCAATTTAGTAAATTTATCGAAGAAATGTATTTTCTTGTAAGATACACTGCATACAAGCTATCCACTTACCTTTAGCCGAAGATCGCTAACAGTCCACACCCTGCTGGCATAATCGTTGGATGCTCCAAGGATGAGAGTCCCCGTTGAATCAAAATCGACGCACATCACTCCGGCGTTACTGCCCACGAGAATGCCTTTGTTCTCTGAACCACCTGAAACGTAATGTTTACAATAAATTTAAACCTGAAACAAAGACTGCCTGGTCCGTTTCATTCTCCTCCTATTTCTTTGCAAACCACTTTTAATAACCTTTTCATCGAGAAATCACAACTGAGATTTTATTCAACCACGTAAATAACAGAGAAAGTGAATATTTTTTAATAAACCGAACTAAATGAGGAAAAATCAACAGCAGATAAATTGAGAAAAGAGGAAAAGCAGCATACACAAATGTGAGGATAGGAGAGATTTCGAAGTTTCTAAGAGAAACTATTGGAGAGACGAGTCAATCAGATATAAAAGAATTTTAATAGACGTTTCTATGACTCATGGTTTTACTCAGTGAATTAATACATTGCAAGGAAACTGTTGAATCCTTAGCATTCTTCATTCAGTGGACAGAAAAAGGATCCTACGAGAGTATATTGCTTCATCTAACACTACATCGTCCTGTATAACGTATACCAATCCACGTGACACCCTCCTACTCTTATTTTGTAGGCATGTGTTAAACTATTTTAGTTGTTCCTTACATTCCACATAAGGAAACGATATTTAAGGCTTAAAAACATTCGTATTAAAAAATTTTATAACGTTATTCAATCACATCATAACAGCCCGTATTTAAGACTCATTATCACAAAGTTAATTTTTTATTTTTCCTAATGGAAAGTTTCTCAAACACGTATTCGTGAAGAAAAGATGGTAACAAAGTTTTAATTACCCCATTATAATAAGTTTTAATCAAATTTTAAACTCACTTTCGTAACACTTGATTAGCCAACATTGTCTCGTCGAACGTTACGAAATTCTCCAAAAATATTTCTCCAAAAAACTTTGCTACTCGACATTGTACACTACGTGTACAAATTAATTCGATTCTATTTTCCACAAACTTCGATATTTATTTACAAAAAATCAAACACAATTTCAATGTTCAAAAAAATCTCCGTTATTCTGGACGAACTTCTTCAATTTTAACCAACGAATGTCCTCTAAAAAATCATGAGGATTTTAAATCGGTAATGGCAATAAGACTTTGTAAAAGAAGGCACTGAATTAATATATGCACCTAACACGTTTAGTCCTGAGATCTTATGGGATCCGACAAATTGACGATAAACCCAGCGAGATTTGTGACTGAAGCGAAAGTCCTGTAATAATTTACACGTTCTATTGGAGCTAGTTACGAATTTGAATAATGACGAAACCACTAAATAAATTACACACACGATGATCTCGGTGCTTGCACGCAATACTCGCATAATAGGGATCGTTCGAAGTAACGGTTACCCTGATTAATCACTCGTGTATAGTCGATGGAAGAAATATAGCGAGGCAGTAAAATCAGCCAGGCGTCAAAGCTTACACGTTCGAGCATGTCGACAAGCGAATCGGCAGAAACTTGAGAAGATAAGGAACAGAAACCTCGATGAGAGTTACACGAGATACGCTTTAGCTTCGATTCAGTCCTAATAAAAATAATTGGTGTTACCGCACCAATTGGTGATAAAATACGTAAAGTTTGGGAATTTTTTTGAAAGGTAATTATTGCACGAAAAGTTTCAATTTTTTTACAGGATATAAATGCAACTTTCAGCTTCCTTCTGCAATTTTTAGAGAGTAAAAATGTTAGAAAATAGAGGAGTTATTCGCTAATTGCGAAACCTCTTCTGCTAGAACATCGATCGCATCACCGACAAAGAGTGCAACGTCTGAAATTAAAAATTCTTTTCTATTCATAAATAAAATGTATTATTTACAATGTAGCATAAGACTTTTTCGATGTCTCAATTATTTAATTTTTTAGAAACGTTTAAAATTGATTTTTTTAGTAAAGAGATTTTCCCTCTTCAAACTGCCACCATTTCTACAATAATTACAATTTTTGATAATACATTCTTATTCATATATAAAAAAGAACTTTTTATTTCAATACTATTTTATATTTCAATACCAGTGGCGATGGCATCCAGCAATCGATGTTCTAGCAGAAGAGGTGTCGCAATTAGCGAATACCTCCCCCATTTTGTACCTTTTTCACTTTTCAAAAATTGAAGGGGAAAGCTGAAAGCTACATTTATATCCTCACAAAAAATTGAAACTTTTCGTTTAGTAATTACCTGCGAGAAAAATTCTAACTTTTACCAAATTTTCACAAACTTGCCAAACCCCCTTAATTTACAACCTCTCTGTATTTCTTCCACCAACTATACCCCTATACCGCGCATACTACGACAGCTATTTAAATCCTAGACAACCGTTCTAATGGTACGATTTTGTTTCAATTAATCACCTTTTGTGATGTTCCAAAGCTTCACTTTCCTGTCGGCTCCACCGGTGGCAAGGATCCTCTCAACGGGAGACCACTTTACTGCATAAACTTCTCCGTCGTGTGCATTCTGCAAGGGTGATTAAACACTTGACGTATAAATTTTGAAAAGTTTATATGCATGCATAAGGCAGTAGTTAATATCGAGGGTATCGAAATGTAATTACGCTCTTCGAACAAATTTTCAACTGTAAAATATATTTCTGAAAATCTTCACCATTCGACATTTCAAATTCTGTTATTTCGAAAAGTACACTCTAAACCGAAGTTTCTGTAATTTATAGAATTTTTCAGCATTTTTATATCATCTCCAATTTTATTTCATTTCATCCTGTATTAGAATTTCAAATAAGCAATGTTTCATATTCCAAGCATAATTTGAATAAATTAATAATTCAAATAAATTAATGTTACAACCCAATATTAATAGCGTTGCAATTCGTAAGTTCCTTATGCACCAATTCCTTATTAATAATTGAAAGATTAAAATGTATAAAAAATTATATCCGAAGGATCTTCCAAGCATAATGAATTGTTAATAACCAGAAAATGATTTGTGTAATAAGTTCTCATGCATATATCGCAAAGCCATATTAAATATGATCGTGACAATGTACGTTATGTATAATACTTTAGTAAAAATTTCGTTGCAACAAGTGCAACAAAATGATCTATCCTCGACTAAAGCTAAATGTTTCATGTGGACAGATGGATGAAAAATTGATACGAATTCCTCTTTTTTATTAGAATAAATTCCATCGGTAAAGTATCATTCACGAATCACAGTACACGCCCCCATTTTCAAATATAACAGTATCGTAAGTGGTGTTAAAGTAGGGCGTAATACGTAGGTACATGACATATCATGAATAAAAATGCAAAGCATTTTTAATATCTCAATAATCATTATCGCCCCTCGTAGTATTATATATTAATATCTTGATATATTTGCAAACACAGAACAAACATACATAACTTAAATAATCCGACATTTTGTTAATACTAGATTTAATTTGGTACACTACATATAATAATACGTGATTCTTACATATACCCGAGCTAGAGCACAATAAAAAATCGATTTCACGTGATTGTAAATACCGCTAAAATATATATATATAATCGTACAATAATACCTATATTAATATTTCAATTACGTAACATGCACAACTGTATAATAAATAATAATAATAAATATGTAACAATTGTATGTATTCCCATTAAGTATCTTATTGTTATGAACACTAAATACTAACTTAAGCCGAACGATATTTCTCCCAGCATCCGGTTAATTTGATACAACAAACGGATGTTTTACTGATAAATTACACTGCATCATAGAGAGAACCTATAAATATTTTTGTGAAAGTAAAAACTATTTGACAACAGATTCATGTAAATACATATTAGTAAATCTATCCTCTCTCTCTCTCTCTCTCTCTCTCTCTGTGTAGTTTTAAACAATAAAACTGCTATTCTATCTGAGAAATATTAGCATTTATAAAAAGTTGAAAAATAGTGTATCTATATTCCCGTTTTTTATTCGTAGAAATTAACATTCGTATCGGTTTAACCATTAAACGGAAACGAATGTAATAATATGCAAATGGTGTTCTAATGTATACCTTAAAATTAAAATACGACATAATTATGCCGTATTTAATTTTTCTTAATAAAGTAAATAATTTTTCTGAATAAACTTTCAACGTGTTACACGTTCTCTCCACAGAAACAACAACACTCTACTTAGGTGTCCAATTTCTAATTACTAATCTAAGGTTAAACAATTTCTCTAACGTCACAATAATTCCACAGTTTTATTTCAACTAAGAAACCTGCGAACACTTGTAAAAACCTCAACGGCACCCTAAAAACCGATAATGCAGAATTAAAGAGAATTACTCTCCTAATTGGCAAGTATTGCGATACAAAATTCTCAAGTATCAAGCATCGATTTTTCGTTTCGATCGTTTCGTCACTTTTCTCGTACAAAAACATGCATTTCTCGTGTTACAAATTAATAAACATTTGTAATGAAAATTCCGACAGTAATATAGTATGTGATATAAGGTATTTCATAAATTAAAGTTTTGTCAACGTACAAACGTGACGGACACTTTTGTCGGTACAGCAGTAGGAAGACAAGCAATTCCGTCTTCCAGACTCGATCTGTCTGGGCTAACAGGTCGTGTATCACGAGCCGCGTCCTCCAGTTCCTTTTGCATCTTAGCTTGCCTCTTTCTGAAAAAGAAAAACAAACATCCCCGCGATCTCAGTACGTGTTACGTAATCGGCGTGACCGAAAATAGTTGTTCAAGGATATCAAAACAAAAATGCCCTTTCTCTTCGATCATTTTTATTTGTTATGTTTCATGCAAAGTAAAACAAATTAGTAAAACCAGTGCTCTCTGCTGTTGTTATTTGTTCATAGTAATAGTAGATTTGCCCCAGTAGTTAGTTGTTATTTTCAACGTTTATCGTATTCTCCATTATTTACATTAGTTGTAATTTATTTTGTGTACATATGTATAAATACGTTTTTTTTTCTTTTGTCCAGTTATGTGTTTAAGCGCAATTTACTCTTATTTAATCTTCGTTTTATTTTCAACTTATTCGCTCACACTTTTCCACTTGGTACATTCATACATTATGTAACGATACACGTGTAATATGGACGGGTAAAAAAGCGTAAACAAATGAAATGTGTAGATTATATGCGAACGTGTAATACGATCAGGTTTCTTTAACATACGCCCCAAAGCTGGAATTGAGCGATAAGCGTAATTTCTGTCACGTCACATTGCTCAGACTTACCCGAACTTTGATATGGTATGCATCAAAAAGGCTGTTGGACTGGAAAAACTCTCACTGAAAAGAAAATGTGAAGCAGTGTGAAGTGCTCGTGTAAAATGTTACAATGACGATATCTCGTGTCTCTCCCATTTTCTTTCTGCGACGAGTCTCATATTTTGCGAGCAATTTTATTAACAATGTGCATAAGTATCGGTTTACGTTTTATTTTTAGCGGGTAGACGCTTCAATAACTGCACGCAAGCTTAAAATATTGAAGTATGATGAATGAGAATGAATAGAATTAATTATAAGATATGAGCTGCATATTATAATAAAACAATAGCATACTGAAATATAACATGATTTAAACTTTAGAATTTCACTTATGCTTCAATTAAACAATTCATTTTGTCACTTAGTCGTACCAGATTATAATTATTATGGAACATAATTCTGATATTACTATTCAAATTACCCCATGCAATAAAATATTCTTACTCTTCAGCATGAGACAATTAAACTGAAGTACAAATTAAAAATAATTAAATATGCATACTGTCAGAAAAAAATTGAAATAACTATTTTAGTAGAATATATTAATTTAACTAAATTAATTTAACTTGATTTAACTAAATACTCTGATTAAATTCTAAAGTAATAAAACATTAATAGTTGAAATGTTGTAAAATATGCAAATTCAAAGATATTAATTATATTTCATATTCATAGAAATTATGTCACCAGCAATTAGGAATTTAATAATAATAAATGTAATAAAAACTAAATGTAATAATATTATTCCACAATGAAATTTTAAATAATTAAAAAGTACATTACAAATGTAAAATGTCACTGAAGAAAATACGCTACACCTATAAAACACATAGAATAACATTCAAAATGCAGAATAATGCAAATACAATTTCAGAAAAATGAAAAATGGTATTAATGAGTATATTTTATGTAGATAATGACAATGGTGTGAATGAATTATCAAACTATTAAAAATTATTTCAGAATAAAATACATCTAAATTAGTGGAAAATGCCACCCTGCTAAAATAAAATTAACAACTTTAAATTCAGTACGCATAACAGATCTAAACTAATAAATTGAAAATATAATAGCTAAGAAAAGTCAAACATACATGCAAAATTTTCTATGGTACTACCAATTAATAATGTGATTAAAACTGATCAGTGAATCTAAGTATCAGTGAATATAACTGAATAATTTTTCAAACCATGAATTAGGATTTGTAGAAATATGT
>NW_017100176.1:525000-537767 GCF_001263275.1 Habropoda laboriosa
GATCAGCAATTACGTCATAAAACACTTTAGAAATTTATTCTTATATTATGTAATAGAAATAGATATTATGGTACTTATTTCAATTAGAAAGTTGATAACATACGTTCAAATAGCTTCATCACAATAACAGTATTTAAAATTTTGTACAGATTTTTAATATATTAGCACCCGCGTAAATTTCTGTCATTTTTTTCCCGCTTTGGCGTAACGGTCTTGTAGGCACTAACAGCGTTACCATGGAAACATGCGACTGTTATTCCTATGTTCAGGAGTATTTTGTCACTCACTTCAGATACAATAGAACGTACAGTAAACGATTAGTCACGTAGTAAGGAGCGTTTAACTTTACTGTTCATGGATAACATTCGCCCGCATACGCCCAAATTATTCGGCAGACAGTCACTGAGTTAAATTAGGAGGTTCTGCCATATTTCTCTGACATTTCACTAACAGATTGCCGCCTTTTTTGAGATATGGCGAACACCGTAAGACAGCCAAAGCATCGACAATCAAAGGTCTCTCGAAGATGCATATTTTCATCCCAAGACTTCACAATTTTATAAGAAAGGAATGTATGACCTCATTACACAATGGAAGAAGGTTGTTGGATGTAACGAAGCCTACTTTGATAATTAAAAACATTGTATAATCAAACTGCGTTTTCTTACATTAATAAAAAAACGACATAAATTTAAACACGACAATAAAATTTAAATTGTAAGCAATTTGTTGAAATCGTTTAAAAAACACTTATTTTATTGCACAACTAAAGGTATTTTATTGGCTTAAAAATATATATGTACTCTCAAAATGATTTCATTCTCTTGTAAATACTTATTCAGATAAATGTTTATAGTATGTTCCTTTATCTTTTATAATTTATTATATTTTGTAATATGTGCTTACAACACATTTAGTGCTGAAATACCAACAAAAAAACAAACAAAATTTTCATTCCTCTATTTTCAATGGATATTTGATAAGAAAGTGCAAACGATGGCTGTACACACAAATCATATGCTACAATTATTATAATATTACATAAAAGTATACAAAAATAAAATTTGGGATATATTTAAATCAGTATAACAGAATTATAAAATACCTAACCTACATCTAAAATAAACTGAAAATGCTATTCATCATATATTTAAATTTACATATCTTATCTTTAAAAAACAAGTGTAATAAATAAAATATAGTACAAATAAAATAAAGTCTTATTTTAAAAAGGCAAATGCAATAAATAAAATGTAGTACATAATTTCCTTTCTTTCCATAATACATAATTACTTTTTTAAGAATTATGTAGAGCTAAAAGCAGGATATATGTGTAATTCAATGTAAAC
Source organism: Habropoda laboriosa (assembly GCF_001263275.1). Classification (NCBI taxonomy): domain Eukaryota; kingdom Metazoa; phylum Arthropoda; class Insecta; order Hymenoptera; family Apidae; genus Habropoda; species Habropoda laboriosa. Next base: position 526,350 of record NW_017100176.1, read on the forward strand.
TACTTCACTAATTGCAATATTATATTAAGGAGACTATATTTTAGTCAAAGTTGAAAGGGATCTGACTGTTTAAAGTAGAGCATCTATTTTAAAATTTACTTCGTTGAAACAACATTATGCTCGGTAATATTTCGTATTACTACAATAAATACATTAAGTGATCTGGAATAATGAACTAAACAAAATATTTTACAGCTAAAAATTAAAATTTTTCATCAAATGAAACACATTACCATTCAATTTGAAGTGTTTTTGAATAAAGTTTCACATCTTACATATTGCAGGTTCACAGAAATTTGATCAATTAGTCAAATGTTTATGCATAAGTTCCAATGTCAAGAGAGAATATAAAACAACATTTACAGTAAGCAAGTTAGAAATAAAAAACTGGTTAAAAAGAACAAATAGCAACAAAATATTAAGAATAGAATAAAATCTTATTGTGTAAGATATAATCTTTGCATGAACATAGTTCCAAAATGAAAATATAATCGCGAAATATTATTTACAAAAGTATATATTGCAGATATGTTACAACTAGATAAGAAACACCCATTTTTTTCTATTTCAAATTCTTATTAAATATGTACGAAAAATTATTATTATGAAGCAACATACATTCCTTCATTTAAATTACAAATTAATAAAAGGAGAAAGGACAATTCACATTAATAAAAAGACTAATGTACAAAATAAATATATTACTCACTTCAAAAAGTTGTCATTTTCTTCATTCACTTTCTCTGCATCGCGGGTTTTATACTTAATTAAGCGTTCTACTAATTGACGATTTTCCTCCTACAAATGTTTAAAATGAATTAAACTTCATAAATTTAAATAAGCAACTATGACATGAATTATAAAATGTTTATTACATTGATAGGAAGTATTTTTCCTTATACAATATTACATAATAATTACCTGAGCTTTTCTGAGTTTCTCTTCTAAAGATGAAAAAGCAAGTTGGAGGGCTTGGTGCTCATCTCTCAACATTTGATTAACACTTTCCAACTCTCTTTCTCTGCTAAGATATCTGGATATGTCTGACCGTAAATTAACATTGAGCTCCATACTTTCAGCAAGACTGTAAGTTTGTGAAACATAATGGAATTAATTATTTAAACTTGTAACACACATATGTAATGACAAAGAAATTCAAATATAAAGCTATTCCCAATTCTTTGAAAATAAAAAAAGATATCTACCTTATTTCTTTAGCTTTAAGTTCCTTTATCATTTCTTGTAACTTATTATTAAGATCCACTATTTGTTGTGTATGTTCCCCTTTCCTTTTATGTAGTGTTGCTAATTCTTCTGCTTGCTTTAGCAGACGAGCTTCAAGATCAGCATTTACATTTATTCCAGGAACTCCACTTGCTGCCTCTCGACGAAGAGTTTCATTTGCTATGGTGAGTTGAATATTTTCTCCACGTAATGTGTTTGCATTTTCAAATAATCTGTTATCTATAAATTAGAAGTGATATTAATGACCTCTCATTTAAAATTGAAACATTGACTTAATATATACTTTAGTTTATGTTATAAATATCATAGTGCATTAAATCAAAATCTAATAATAATAATAAGCTCTTGTTGTATGCCTTAAATTAATAACACTAGTAATAATAACAACTATAAAGGAAAGAATCTTACGCAAACTAATGAGATCTGCAAAACAATATGTTTGTTTTCTATTCCTTTCTTGCAATTGTATAATTAAATTTTTTCTCCAATTATTATCTTCTCTAGAAAATAATACACCTGGTTCACTTGCAGCCATTTTCAATACATGAAATATCTCTCTGGTATTATTACTATCTGAATTATTTGTCCTTTCTTATCAAAGTCGTATAAAAATCATTTGTCAGAAAAACAGTTGGTAGATATTTTGACAATCTTCACTTCTTAACGTACACTGTTACTCCACGAAAAATTTATCTTACTTTGACAAAGTTGCATTTGAATAACAATCACAATCAACATTGAAAAATGTCGTATTAATCACATGACATTCAGAGTTACCACCAATATTTTTAATTATGAAAATAGCTATTCTAACCTAAATATACCAAACACTACACTGCTATCCTGAAATTGCGGGTTATTCGAAATGTCGACATATTCTGATTGCCAGATTGCGATATCTGAATTCTGAGAGCAAGTTCAGTTAAGTCGATAACGATAAATTATTTTTCTTCAGCTTCTGTTTGGTAAATATGTCATAGATACGTCATATATAAATAACATAAGTAAATTCATGTAAAAATAAATTAATTCTATTCGTAATTAAATTTAAATGTATTAAAATATCTAACAATTAAGGCAATGTGCAACTGATGATGAAACAGTTTTCTGCATTTATATTTGGATCAACTGATACCACACAGTCATTATCCAGGTTCGATATGTATGTTTGTTATAATTGTTTAAAAACTTAATAAATAAAAGTATGTTTCTCATAATTATATTTGTAGCGAACACACTATTCAAAAATAGTCTCTTTAATAATCTCTTTAAATTCATAAATAATTTCTATTTATTAATACAAAAAATTATAATATAATTCCAAGGATGATTATGCATTATACTTTTTATGTAGATTATGGAAATAGTTAACGTTGGACTATCGAAAGAAATATTGTTTGGGCATAGATCATTCATACTCAAGAAAGTTGCTTTTCAATGAAATATAAAAATAAAAACCACAAATATTATGAAAAAAGAACGGACAAAAATACATGTAATCCATTGAAAATAATTAATAGGTTCAAGTACATTTTTTAAATTATAAGTATTTTTATGTATGTAAATTTAAATCGAATGTTAATTAATTTTTAAATACGAAGAATTTTTAAAAAGTAAAATATTATTAAATTACACTTTCTATAACTTAATCACAGAAACGGTAGTCAAGTGCGTAAAAAGTGTAAAAGAATCCATACCACTGCTGTACATGAGACTGGTCTAATGCAATATGTATTCTATGCAATACTTAATACTGACCTACATATGAATCAAGGAACGGCAGCAGCAAATGTAAGTATCCAATTTTGGACTGTTTGAAACTTGTTATTAAATTAACGTTCAAGCATGCTGTAATTAGCCTGATATCACTTCATAGTAAATTGGACAATGATCAAGTGAAATGCCAATATATTGATAGGTGGACAACAAATGGGTAACATATACATACATACATTAATACTTTTATTGTATTTACAGTTAATTTACAATTCCCACTTTATTCTTACTTCTTAATTTATTTTATATATAAATAATAGACAAAGTGTGCATATAATTAATCCAATCTGTTATGTAAAAGCAGACGAAGGATAATAATCTTAAAGGGGTATGATCATAAACATTTAAAATACCTTCACGGCGAACTAAAATTTATGGCAATTGGAACTCACATAGTTCGTCAAAATTGGGGACGTAATCGAGCAATTACAGTGTTAGCAGTTTTCGGACAAAGGGAAGATTTAGAGGAAGTTTTTGAAGGATTATCATACTTACGATAATAAAATGTATACATGAATAAATAATCAATTTGCAATATTGTTGAATAAAATTTTCTATTGAACACAACATATGCATAATATCGAGGACTTCGTCTGTGATATCTTCCTTATTTTAGGTTAATAACTATATGTAATATGTTTCTATGTTTTCGTTGCTATTACATTATTCAATAAACACAGATTCAATTACATGTTTCCATATCAAGCGATGTAACACCCGCAATATTGCACTTTATAGGATTGTTTTCAAATTATACTGCGCATTTAAAAGTACATATTCAACATAGTATATTGTTGAGCCACACGTGGTTATCCCGCCACTGGTGGTTGTGTATAGACGGGATGGTAAGTAATTTCATATTATCAAAAAAAAATCAAGCTCAGGTGATAAGTTACACTACTTATCATCGGAGTAATCGTGCACGTTGGTGCTGTACGAGAACAGTTGAACATCGATGAGTATTGCAGCTACGCTCGATAGTACCGTTCCTTGTGCTTGGTGAACATTGTGGTCGAGGGGAAGAAGTAAAGGACACAGCGTGTTAAAGCGCCAAAGGTTGCACGCGAAGCGGCGCCACGCCCGCCTCCCCCCACATGTACGGCTTGCCAGAGGAGCGAGAGGAGAGGCAGTTGGTCGGCGCAGTCGCTCGCCGCGTTTTATGCAACCAGTCTTGCTTCGGAGCGAGTGAATCTACTCCTCCAGCATTTGACAGACGAGGAAAGTGTGTGTAGTGACATCGGTGTCCGTCTGGCCGCTTCTCGCTGATCGGTCCTTGTTAATAATACGACCGACTGTTCCGTCGACACAACTGGATTCGGCCAGATACGGTTTTCTTCGTGCTCGAGATAGGACACGACCGTGTAAACGTCTGTAGTACGAACTGTCGTCAGTTGTGTACGCTGTCTTTGCCGGCGACAGTAAGGCAAGGCTTAAAGGCGGTGTCGACTGAGTATTCGGCATTCTTGCCATCGTGCAAAAATTTACGTACGGTTTACTAACATAACTCATCTATACGGTTACGGAGTCGCGTGTACTGATCGAGTGCCAGTGCGACGACAATCGGGCGTGCTACACGGGTGTATTATCCACGGTTGTGTATATATAGATGTGTATATGTGCGTAACGTGCGCGTAGAGGAAACCGAATTCGTCGCGGTCGGAAGAAAGAAAGAGATAGAGCGAGAAGAGAGTGGGAGAACGAAAGCGGCCGTGAATCCACGATACGCGGCTACGTTCACGTCGCCGCGTATTACACACGGCACGACACGGAACACAACACACTGTCGGGCTCAGACTTCGGGAGGAGAGAGACGTGTATCAGCACGCTTTACGAATTATTACGAATTCGCATAACTTCGACGCGCCTTGTGGTGCGTATAGCATCCTCGTTCAGTCGACTTCTTCGACCCCCTCGTTGCCACTATGGCGGACGACGAGGTTCTCTTCGATGAGGTTTACGAGCTCTGCGAGATTATCGGCAAGTGAGTAACGAATCCGTGAGAAAGAACGAGACAGCTGCGTTGCATTAGTTGAGTCATAGGGAGAGGAAGGGAGGGGGCAAGTGTTAAAATGCGAAGCAGTATAAAGGGAGGGGTGAAAGAGATATGAGACACTGTTCGATGGGGAGAGGATATGCTTTGACAGACGGTATGCGCGCGCGCGCGTGCGTTTGTGTGTATGACTAGGGTTATGCGTACACGTATTGAATGTGGATATGGTTGCGCGCGCGTAAGCATGCACCGCGTGTACGAACGATGACGTATATTTGTTGTCTCAAAAGGGACGAATGGGTAATAATACAAAAGCAGAGAAAGGTGCGTGTCAAGGAAGAAAACTGATCTACGTGCTGTTCGTGCAAGTTTTATTTCAACTTTCTGCAGATTATGTTCAGCAATATGAGCAATCCTTTTCATGCAGACACAAGGACTGTCATTTGTATCTTTAACTATGATGTCGTGCTCTTGTACGATATCAAACGCTATTGCTGTGTTTCATTGAAGTTGTTGGCTTGTAACTGATGATTGAGTATTCATATGAATATTCAATGTTCTCACTTTAACGTGCTTGGTTTAAAGTTTTGACTCTAAGTAGCATATGTTAGGCAGTTATGGAGTAAAGAAACATCAGGTTGTAACTGTATAAAATGATAAAAGGAGTATATACAGGTACTCTGCATCGAATATTTGTACAAAAGTCATTGTATGAATGAAAGTTAAGGTCATAAGAACTGTTATCGTTTTATCAGTTGCACCAATTCATTTTTACATGTACTAACTGGAATAGTATTGATAAAGATTTCAATGTAATGATATAATCAGAATACAAGTAGTGTCATAATCACAAATTTTATATATATTTCTGATTAGTGAAATAATTTCAACAGCAATATTCTATTATCGACAAAATAAAGTTTATATAACAAAACACTTTTGGCAAGGAATAAACGACAAGTAACAAATTTAAAAAAGTTCTTTTACTTTTTATTTCCTTTTAATTTTCATAAGTTTCTGTTTTTATAATTTTTTTGTAAGTAACGTTTCTGTAAGATATGGAAAGCAAGGCTGTAAAAGGGATGGTTACAATTAAATGAAAGGTTTTTACATTCCTTTAATAAATTTCCCCTAAAAAAATGTAAACAAAAAATTAAAGGAAGTCGTTTATTGTAAACAGAGTTATTGAAAGATTAATATTTTTAAGATTGTTTTTATATCCTGTTATCAGAAAATGTTTACCACAGACGATTAAATGAAGCATTATTGTTATTGCGTTCTTTTAAATATTTTATTTTTTGTATTCAAACGGAGGTTAGGCGATATTAAATTTATCTGAAAACTACACCTATGTACTTTTCCATAAAAACTAATTTAGATTTTTAAATTTTATTAACATACTTTCTATGGTAAAAATAAAATCTTGATAAACAGATGAAAGGTTTTCATTTTTCGCCTTCATGAGTTATCGATAAATGTTTAGTCAGTCGACAAAACAGAAAGAATAGAACAAAATTTTCAATTTCGATCAACATACAGCGTTTTACCTACACGTTACGAGATACATATGTACATATGCACGCGCGATGTTTTTTCCGCGCACTCGAATACTGCGCAACATTTTATTTAAACGCTCGAAATCATGCTGTTCTGCCTCGATGGAAATTTAATAAAAATACCAACGTATAAAAACGAGCCCGGTAATAAAATACCGGTGAAACTGCACGATGCCCTGCAACACTTTGTGTATTATGTATCAAATATCATTTCCCGAATTATATGCACGTTACCCACGATACCCGACATACATACACACACACATTACTACATACGTACAGTTACATACATTTGTAGATAAAATGGATTACATAGTTACAACTTCACTCTCGTTCGAATCGAATATTTCAAGTGCTTCGATTGTGTGGTAAAATCCTGTGACGAGTTCTACTGTTTCAAGGTTCCTGTTACACTGTACACACACGTACACCGACTAAAACTGCGTAAACTCGTTGACTTCTAGCTGTTTTTTCTACACTCTCCCATCGTCCCCACCCCTCGCCCTCCACCACCTCTCTCTTTCCTGTAACTATACCTCAGGGACCGCGAGGAGAATGTTAATTAAAAATCCAATTTATCGAGGAGAGCACATCGACGAGAAGAAATGGAAATACGTTTTCTGTTGCGAAGCGATGGAAAAACGTCGAAGTGTTTTACACCCGCCCCCTCTTCCCTCCCACTGCTCCCACCCCCCAACACGCACGCACACATACACACACACGACGTACGTACATCGCTACTCTCAACGTCGTTGATCCGGCTCGATCGAGCGACCGCCCCCTACACACAAGTTCCAATAAATACGCGAAATTACAGAAGTCAGCGTTAATGCTCTTTGCACATAGCAGGTGAAATGCAACTTGGCCAGGAATTCTTTTACGATGCTCGCCCTACTTTTCATCCCCTTCGTAACTCAGCCGTTGGAGGGTCCGTGTGTACACTGGCGGCTCTCTGTGTACATGTTTTCTGAGAAGTTAGAGTAAATTCTTGATGATAGAATTTGCCCTTGAACTTAATTGCTGAGCGGTCGCCTACTGTTGAAGACAATGGTACAGCTTTATCGTGTGTTTCTTCTCGGTTGACGGTGTCAGGTACTATATATGGATATAGCGGATGTGAGTTTCTTTCGTCGACAGATTTATGTTCGTTGAGTAAGTATTTTGGGTTCGAACGATCAAGTTCAATGGAGGAATTGGTATCGGCAAGATTGAGATCGGAATAGTTGTATAGTCGGTGGAAGAAATATAGCGAGTTGGTGTATGAAAAAGTAAAGGTCACCTTGGTTTTCTGAAAAATATTGCAAATGTTGATATATGCTGTTGTGTTGGTTATAAAACACTGTAAAACTTTTTCCTTGCTTATTTGTACCTACCATTTACAAGAACAACGCTGGCTAGTACTTAATAACACGAACACCCTGTATAAATTCGTCTCTCGATAACTCTAAGAAAAACTATATTGCACTACACCATAGTTCTCCCTTCAAAATGTGTATAGTCGGTGGAAGAAATGTAGCGAGCTTGTAAATCGGCCAGGAGTCAATGTGAACACGTTTCCAGTGTTCTAACAAGGTAATCGAGAGAAATATAAGAAGATAAGGAAGCGAACCCTTAGTCAGGGCTGTACAATGTATTCACCGCGCCTGCACCGAGCTCTATTTTCCTTTAAATTCTTCTAATGGCTCTCGTTTTCACCTGTATTCTGCTTCAATTTTGATTACTTTATCTACACTGTTTTCTTTCAATGATTACCATTCATGTTGTTTACTTCAGTTTGTATCAGATTCACGTTTTTAAAATTTCGCTAGTCAATTGATCTACATTAATTGTAGATTGGCATTTTTTATTTCTCCGGTAGTACATGAAATAAGTATTTAATTATCAGTTGTCATCCCTTTGCTAAACGGACCCTAAAACCGAGTGCTATAAGCGGCCCTGGCTGTGGCCAGATCAAGCTGTGCCGCCTACTTGATGCTTTAATATACGAGCGCAGTATATTTCTTCCATTGACTATACGTTTGGAATATTTATTTATATATGAATACTTCAGATGAGATCTTATTTACAAATCGGTTAATTCTACTTTCGCTCAACGAGGAATTTCTTTATCGCTGCAATTAGAGAACGTAAATGTGTTATCTGCTTTGGAAATATTAGATATCCTAATCCTGTGTTATCAATTTTCTGAATGATTTATTTGAGGAATACGTATATACTACTATCAAGTGATACACTCAGCTGACCTTATTCAAAAGTTTATTAACGTATCATTTGTCATTTAGAATTGAGATAATACACACTCCATCAACAAAGTCTCCAGAGTACACTTCATTAGAAGTTACTTAGCGTTGTATAATTTTAACAGAAATAATAATTACGTTATTTTATTTAGAAACATAACGTTCACTATTAGTACGAGGATAAATAATTTACATTCGTTTGTGAATAATTAAACAAGCAAATATAAATATAAACAAATATTTTCCATTATGGGAAGAATATTTTAAGTAACGTCTTTCCTACTTGCTTATAAACAAGAACGTACTTAGCTTGTGTTTGCCTTTGGAGCCTTGTTTGTAGACATTTTACTGAATTCTTAGACAGTGTACTGAAATTTTTGTCATCTCATTTCTGTTACATTATTCTTTCTCCTTAGTTTAATTGTCAACAAATGAGTGTAAATCATTCTTCTTTGTAGTAAATAAAATAACGTAAAAACTATTGATTTACTACTTTCTCTGTTGAAATTATACAACACTAAATAAATTCTAACGAGATGTACGGCGACTTTTTTTGAATGAGTGTACTGAGTGTAAAACTTCTTATTAAAAGATGTTTTTATTAGGTGTGCAAATGAATTCTATGCCTTTTATATTTACCCGCCTCTATTAAGTATTTTAAATTCAAATATTTCCACGTCTTATGGCAGTTTTAAAGGAAGGCCATCTGTGTTTACCTAATTTCACATGACTTTATTTAATGACGAACATAACCTCAAATATTAGTATTCACGATGACTGCTGACAAGACGCATATTAAGCACCGCAGTCTGTTTGCATTTGTGCCAAAGAAAAGTATTGCTGAAGCTGCTAAAGTGATATTTTCGGCTCTTGGAGAATATGCTGTGATTCACAAAACATGTAAAAAATTGAATTGCAGCATGCAATTTTTAATCTTGGTTAGGAAATTCTGCCACACATTGTATATTCTCCAGACTTGACTCCAGCTGATTTTTACTTATTCTGGTTTTTAAAAAAATGCATAAATAATTTCGCGGAATCGAAATCGCAAACATATTTTTCGCGATGAAATGTGGCAGTTTGTCAAAAATTGGACCAAAGTTATAAAAAAGAATGGAGACTCTTTTGATGATAATGTTTATATTGCTTGATCCATAAATAAAATAAAAATTTTATTTAAAAAGGCACCAAATTAATTTACACACTTAATACTTTCACACTTATGTCGTGATAATTTTTTATGCATAGAACACTGAATAGTCTGTGTGATTATCATAGAACATATTTTCAAGTATTCTGTATAAGTATTATCAAAGTGGTTACTAATCGAGTTTCTGTTACAAAGGATTATTTGTATCAAGGAGTTTCCTGAATAGAGAGCAAAGTTATTGTCCAAGTTTCTCAACGATTTGGGTTATCTAAATCTAAATAGGTACTTCATATATTCCATGATTATTTGTAAGTGAAGATATGCAAAGTTGCAAGGTTTAGGCATAGAAGTGATGATTTTTTATTTTCCATTGCATTAGTTGCTCATTGGACCTCCTGTATTTATAGAAAATCATTTTAAAAATTATACAAACATAAAAAAGGAATATTTTGCTATTGTTATTTATTTTTAGAAACGTTTTTTTGTAGTGCTTATAATACATATTGTATTAAAGTAGTCTAATCGTTATCATGAAAATGTAGAAATAGACGAAATAGGTTAGACCCTTCTTAAAAAAAAATCGACCAATTTATTGCTTATTATCTACCACTTTTTCCTAATATCGTAGTAATAACTTACTTATTTCCAAAGCAATAGGTGCACCATATATTTCGAATAACTCCTTTTTGGCATGTTTCCAATTGTTGCCGATGATAATGTGCAGTTGGATTTCGCTTCATAGAAACAGGGTGTTATCGATCCTAATGAGTCATCGTGATTATAATGAAACTAGCTTCCTGCAAATAATATTGTGAATTTCACTTTTTCATAAATATATTTCAAATAATAAATCAGCATAATTCAACTAGTAAAAATAAATAAAACAGAGTTTAATACATTATTCTAGTGCTGCAAATAAAATCAAGCGTGAAAAATGATATTACGTTGATTCTATTCGTGTCAATCGATACTCAAATATATTTCTTAAATACTGAATTGTTTAATTTTACGATAACTTTAATATGGATCCTGGACAAATTCCTTAAGAATTTAAGAGTCGACAGTTTATTTATCTTTTATTCTTAGTATCTTTGAGCAGAATATTGATTTTCGTTCATAGTTAAACTCCATGGTCATTTGCCCATGAATGACCGTACTAACTTCGGTATTCTAAGAATAATTTATAACGAAATTTCTAATATTCATTACAAAACTCTCTACTTACTTTCATTCAAGGTGTATTTCATTCAAGAAGCAGTATTTAAGTACGAGAATTCAGTTATATTGCGGGGTATTATGGAGTCATATTTATGCGTAAGAGAAACTGCTTCTGTTTGAAATACCTACAGATTTTACAATCTGTAACTATAAAGTTATCAAAGTTCCAAGAGCTGCTCTAATTTTCGTATTATATTATATTTCGTGGAATTTGTTAATTAATTAGGGAGCCAACACACTTCA
>NW_017100176.1:537787-554302 GCF_001263275.1 Habropoda laboriosa
CGGAATACACTTTGATCACATCGCAAAGGTTAGTTACCTCTCGAACAGTTTCTGTGGCACTGACTTTCTCAAAGAAAAATACACATTCACACGTACTTACATTCAGAGTTTCTTGAAACTAAACAGATCTCTTATAGCTTAAAGTATAGCTAAACACAGTATAATCAGTACCCTTTTCTGAACCACCAATGCAATATTACAATATTGTATCATATTATATTGCAACAAAGTGACAGGTAAAGCGTAGTAAACATGTCAACGTAGTAAACAGCTTAAAGCGCGGGAAAATTTTTCTATTTCACGTGATATAAACTATAAAACTAACAGCACAGAATTCTTTCGTACACCTAACGTGTACAATAATTTTAGTTTTGAGCGTTGAAAAACACACAAGATACAATGTTTACTAAAACATATCTTCGAAATATGTAATACGTAACCTTAATTCAAACCGAATGTACCGTATGCAGCATTATGTTGAAAAAGAATATTTCAAGGAAAAAGGATTCATTTATTTCTTGTTATATAAAAACAAGAAAGAAATGTGTTTCGTCGTTGCTTCATAACTATAGAATCAAGTATATAGATACTACTTTTCATTTCGTCAGATTTGTTTTAGTTAACCTAATGGTACTACAATAGAATCTTTTATTCTTACAATGCCACGTGTGAGTTACATGATTGAACAGGAAGAGGGCAGAACCTTCGCTTCTCATAAAAGTAATGGAAAAATATGTGCATAAAATTGTGACTCAATCGATCACATAGTATTGTGTTGAATTTTTGAATAACCCAAATAAATACGAACAAAATGAAAAAGGAGACCGAAAAGATGGCTTTTTGCTCATTCTGAACGCTGAATTCTTAATGCTGCCAGTAATTCCAGTAAAAGCCCTAGTGAGTTTAAGAGTGCATTTTAGCTGAATGTTTCTCATTCGACGGTGCAGTGTGTCATTCCATGTGGTCCGTATAGTAATAGACAAAATATGGAAAAAGCACCGCGACTTTTCTCACCGTAAAAAGGTTTGAACGTATATTCTTACGTATAAATATTCGTAAAGAGTGTAGTAAGGTTAAGTTAGGGATATTCAGTGTATCGTCTTTAAAAATCAACTTACACATTTTGTATTTGTAGGTTATATTCTTTGGTAAGAGAAAAAATTTAATTTCGTTGGTTTTCATGTTCATTGTTCATATAGGAAAGATATTGGAAAAGAATTCCAATATTTTTTAGAATGGACTTTTGATGATGATCGTCTTGTAATAGTTTGAAACACATTTTCTATGGATGGTACACTACATCTGGATTTTCTGACAATCCGAACGTGTAGCAAAAGATATATCAGGATATTAAAAAATCACTTATTGTTGTTTACAAATGAAAATAAAGAAATAGATAGAGAGTGTTATCTCTCGAGCAAAATCCATCTGAAAATATGTAGAGTGTTACAGTTCGAAAAGTTAGGTTAGAAGTAGACAATTCCAAAGTGTGTCACAATTAAAAGCTCACTTGTAGTAGCATCGACTGAAATACAAAAAGTAACACGATGAAATCTGAATGGGAGTAATTAACACTGAATGAATATTTGTCCTTGTTGAGAATATAAGAGGCTTAAGTTATTCTAGTGAATCCACTTCATTATATTTTGCATTCAATTTTCATATACTTTCGAAATTTAATAGTTAAAGAAATATTGTTATTTAATTACGTTATTTTGACTCATCTAAATTCTTATTCTCTATTTGTCTCAAGAGATTGTGGATTAAATATTTTCGTTTAACCTATTTTTAAAATTTATTCGACTAAATCCACTCACTTATAATTCTGAATAGTATGTACATATGTTATGCCATGTTTTTGCTCGCGTTGATTGAAGATCCGATTTTTTGGACAAACATGTTACGTCCAATTCGTTAGTTGTTGCATTGAGCAAATGTGATTGATATACTCCAGTTTTTATAAACCCGTCAGTTTTATATGATCAATGGTGTTTATTTGAAGAATTTATCATCGATATGAAGCAATACTAATAAGGCATAACCTCAAAATGTCGATCGCTGATTTTGACGAATCTTTTGTACAGAATAGTCGTCGAAGAAATATCTTTTACACATATTGTTGTTGTCGATAAATATACATATTGAAGTGGTGCAAATAGTCGTAAATACTGATAGAATATTTTATTTATATAGATAAACTTTTTATAAATCTCAAAATTCTATATGTGTAATTAATGTACTAAATGTGAATACGTTTTGTTTAACGTCACGATCATCTAACATAAGTCATAATAAAAATTCGTTGCATTCATAATTTGAACACATCCTTTGCAAAGTTAGGTTATGTTAGGTTAGGTGATTCCTCGTAGTCGTAAACGTTACAATTTTATATACAATTCAATTGTACTATGTATCGTTACTTAATTCTGAAAAGGCCAGAGTTAATATTAAAGACATAGCAATATCGTGCACCGAATTTGGGAGTCAAGGAGAATTATAAAGCACAAAGTTATGTTCGGCCAATTTATGGTCACGAGTCCTTGTTGAATGGGGTTGTTCTCTGATAGGTAAGAACAAAAGACGATTTCGGAGGCAAGTCTGAACTGAGGCATGTTCTACGACACTTTGCTCGTAGCTCAATTATTAAGGAAATATTGCTAAATTTTCATCGGTTTTGACATCTTCTCGTTACCTAAATGACTTATATTTTCGATAATCTATTAATCGTATAAACATGATCTTATTTTATTTTTATTTTCACTACGTTTATTCATTTTAATTTATGAGGGATGGTAGCATACAATTTTTATATTTCAGTGAGAAGTATGATAATTTAACACGTTGACTGCCAAGCCTATTTTGAAGAAATCTGTTCTAGACGCCAACATTTTTTTTTCAATTTATTGTATAGAATTAAACAAACACATATTAATTTTTATATTATGACTTTAATTTTAATTGTTTTATTGCAAAAAAATGCTTTCGAATTATCTCGTGGTCGGGCGTCTCCGAATAGGATGTAACTTCTACCAGCAACGTGTTAAGTATGAATAATTTTGGGTGATTTGAGAATCTTTTGCTTTAAATATTTTGCCACTCAAGATATTAAGAATAATAACGTAATTAAATATTTAAATTATTATATTCTTTCTGTACTCTTATGGAGTAAAAAGATACAACGATCTGCAATCTCGAAATATTCTTACACATTTTCGTGCAAAAATATGACTGCCATATATTAATTTTGCTAGAAATTCCGGCTTCAAATATTTCAGACTAGATAACTGAAGTGATAAATTGCCACAGATCCTTAAATTTGCATCTGTATTCTCCACAAAAGTAAAGAGAGAAGGATATCGGTGATTTCGTAATCTCGAAAACAAATTTCCTTAAGAGGATTCCTCTTTGTCTCATTTCGTTTACCCCTTTCGAACCGTTTGTTTGATACCTTCTCTTCGTGACACTTTTCGTTCGTAACCTTTTTCATAACATAATCAATTTATAAATAGCTCAAGCTTCGATAGGTAAAATTTCTATATTTAATCCCTACGTACAATCGTTTTTGTTTTTTTTAATTCCTTCACGATACGAAATTAAATTCTTGTAAGCAAACAATGTTGCATTCTAACGAAATTCGAATAACGAAGTTAAATTTTCTCTATACAACGAATGACTGGTATACACGCTTTTAACGTAGTTGTGTGGTATTAACGTAGAGCATCATTAAAGAAGATCGTAAACTCGAAATACTTAACTACTCTACATTATCGGCACATACTCTAAAAGTAGTTATCAGTATTATCGGAAATTGTGCTTAAAAACTTTCCACTATATTGCAGTACTACACTGTAATGTACTCGTTAAATAATAGCGCTCGTAGTTTGTTTACGTACACGGTGTTCGAAAAAGAACGTGCCACACTTTAAGAGCATACAATGAATGGGCCGTGTAAAACAGGCCGTTTCAGTATCTTTTCTAGAAATGGCGGCGCGAGACAATTTTTTAAATGGCTTCCAAGGGTGAACAAAAATTGAAAGAAAGTTTTTAGAGTCCAAGGTCATTTTAAATACCAAAGTGACTAACTCCATCAAATAAAATTTGTTTTATTTATGAAAAATTAAGCACCAAGCACGTGCTTCGATACTAAAACTGGAAGAATACGAAGAAGTGGAGTTAATCACTTTAGCTCCAGAGTGGCTGAAACATTGATCCAAGATGGCAGACATACAGTAGAAAAAATATATGCATTCATACATAAAAACATAGATAACCTTGAAAAAAGAAAAATTAAAAAATTTGTCTCCAATTTCATCCACCCTTTGAAATCATTTAAATTAGGTATAAAAATTTCCTCCTGCCGCCATAGCTGGAGCAGATAATTCCTTCCTGTACGACGAGTATAGTTGATGGATGAAACATAGCGAGGTACTGACTGTTTATGTTCTCTTCACATTCAGTAACTGCCCTAATACTTACGGACAAGAGTGTACCATTAAAGTTATTGTTTTTTTTTCAACACCCTCTATATCGTTGTACATCACTTTTCGTGGGTTGTTCACACCGGGGATGTGTGTGCAAATGTAGGAGTGGAAATTGTAGGAGTACGGATGGATGGAAGGTGTTAATAGAGATAAAATCTGGTGCACAATGCTTTGTTTAATATATGTCAGTTATTTAATATGTATCAAGGGCAAAATGTATTTTTGTCCTGAGCGCAAAGGAAGGCAGGCAGACTTTAGAGCTAGGTCGAGGCAAGCGTGTAGTCGAGGATACTGAAGTGAGAAAGTTCGATCCTCTCAAACTCAGAAGTGGCAAGAAGATTGACTCGCTGAAATCAAGTTACTCTCCTTGACATCACAGAGAAGATCGGCCCAGACGCAAACTGACACCCCATTGTTTCCAGGATGCAGACGTACTGAATAAACCTTAGATTTTAAACCTCTTACGTTTGGTGTTTAAGTTCATTGTTGCACAAACCGACGTAAGAAACGTCCATTTTGTATACAGCTGTACGTGTATACGCGTTGCTTAAGATGAAGATATACACTGTACTGCAGAGCTGGAAGGAAGTGCATAGAGTGTCGTAGGACAGGATACGTTCATTTTCTTCTAAAAGAAAATATTTTTCAATTAACGAATTCTCTTTTTCGCAGTTTCGAATTTCGAAGGTAGAATTTGTAAGCACTCTGACAGTGTATACCACTGACGTAATAGGATTTTAAAAGACGAGCTATTTTTGCTTTGTCCAAACAAACGTGTATCTGAAAATAGATATAATTTCTAAGTTTTTAATTTGTGTTAGCTTTGAGATGCGATCTTTTATTTTGAGCTTGCTTTCTTATCATTCTGATTTGTGTCTTAATGAACAGGGATTATCTAATAATGATATTTTCACGTAAGCGAGAAATTGCTTCATCTAACAAAAAAGGGGGAAAAAATTCAAGAAGCATAGAAAGAAATTTTTATTTAAATTAGAAATCATGACTTTTGGCGAAAGAATGTGTGATAGAAATTGAACTGCTGCAGTTGTTTATTTTCTGTGAAGAAAATGAAATAACACTATGGAATCCTTTTTTGCGGTTGAGATGAAATAATACTTTACGAAAATGTTAAACAAATCGTCACTTCGTTAAATCTGAAATAAAATTACACAATTATAGTATATTTCTAGTAGTCCATTATAGGAAAAGAAAATGAGCTGCTAAATCTCCAAAAATATTCTTTACAAGGAGATCTTTCTTTATTTAAAGCACGTTTCCACTGAAACTATATTCTATTCTATTCGCGTAAAATGAGATAGCATTGCAATCCTAAGCATTATACTTCCTAATTTTCACGTTCAATATATTCACAAATTTATCACAGCATATCTTCAAAAGCTCGAATCTTTCAGAAGATAAGAAACTTGAACCAAACATCTGCCTCCATGGAGGGCATTACTGCCATTAATTAGTCAGTGTACAACTAATTCAGTAAATACCTTTTCTCACAAATTTCAATATTTATTTACAAAAAAATCAAACACAATTTTAATGTTCAAAATAATCTCCATTATTCCCTCCATTTTTCTATTTATCGGGTAACCGAGGAATTCTCTCTCTGGAAACAATATGGCGGCTCTAGGGCCCTAAATAAGGCACCGAATTAATTTGTACACCTAATATATAACAAAATAGTTTGCAACAAATGTGGAAAGCGCAGATTACACAGAGGAGTGTAACGTAACGAAGTGATTTATTAGAAATTTATCGAGATGGGGGACAGCATGGAAACTGCTTAAATACAATTTCGAGATTCGGAGGATGTACATCAAGGGGCTTGTTTATGCCAAAATTTCTCCAACAATTTCACTCGTTGAAAATGGAATTTCTCGTTCCCCCTACTTGCTGATCGTGGCCAGCTAGTCCGTCATGTCTATGTGAGACCAATAATGCGGAAACAAGTGAACTATGGAGGTGGAACATCATTGTCGATGCAGCGCGACTTCAACGATGTGCTTTAACACCGAGTACCGTTTCCGTTTTCGCAAATGCACGCCGTCTAATTACACTAGGATCGACGACGTTTCCTTGGTCCGTAATTTCGTGCATTTATTATTTGTTCTTCTCTCCTACAGTTTTCTTTTACAGATATTGCGGAATTTCGTGCAATATTTAACTTTCCTGTAACAAACAGGCGGTCATTAATTCTACTATTATATTTAGCTTTCTTCTTTTGTTCTTTTAATTCGCCCCACTATAATATCTTTTAATACATTTTCCAAAATTTTTTCAATTTGCACCAAACGGCTTATTTAATTTCTAAATCCGTATAACGCGTGTTTCAATAAAGTAAATTGGACGTTACATTGTCGCCGGCGAATTAATTAAACATACAGCAAAGTTACGTATAAGTAATCGAATGAAATGAAGTAAATATTAATTTATTCGTTTTATCTTCTACTTTAAACGTATGAATTACTGGTTAACTATTATACAGTTCTTGCATTGTGCACGAAATAATTGCACAGCAGGGAAAAATATTTTTATTCATGAGGAAAAATCGAATAATTAATTCTGATATAAGTATCTTCCGGTGTTGAAATTGAAAAGAATTATAGCGGAAATATTTTCTGCTAGTTCGTTCAGAAATTCTGTTCGCAAATGAAATATCTCGGAGAAGAAATAAGGACGAAACGCAGAAGGCGAGGATATATTTTAATTGTGCCGAAGTTGCGGCACGTGAAACCATAGGTTGTAGCACTAACCGCCGTGTGGTTCAATTACAATAGTCTGAGGTTTAATTTACAAGTGACAGTAAGGTTAAATACAGACATTTCTGTCGCCGGTAATACTTCACTTGCATTCGATCTATAAATTACTTCGTTTAGCGAAATGACATATTTATAGCCTCTGGTACATTCCTTGCAAATTAGCCAAATTACTTGAACAAAAGATTTACGACGTCAATGGAAACGTATAATACATAATTGATAAATTTCATATTTTCTCTGGCAAAAGCTTTCTGGGAAACATATGAATTTTTTCAATTTATTGAATTTTATTATTTCAACTTATATGAAAATGGTACTTTTTTTGTCGTGAAATTTGTGTAGCTCGTTCTGTTTTTCTCTGCTTTTATCTCACTCGTTAATTTGAATATTATTTACTATTTTTTAAACAAGTTGAAAGAGGAAATAACGAGTTCGTTATATGAGAATTATAAAAATGTGTTACTATTGAAAATTTTAGTGTTATGTATTGTTGTCGAAGTTTGTGTTATTTGTTGTTATACGTACTCAAGAATTATGTAGTACGTAAGAACTCTCGAATATACATAAGTTTCGCTTGTTGACAAATGCACAATATGAATTCTGCATCTTGATCGAAGATATAAATACAATTCGTATGCAAGCGCTCTCATTCAGTATTCTCACTTTCTCTATCGAGAATATAACGCATATATAAATGATAAGTACGCGTATTGTTATTCATAGATATTTCCATAATCGCTGCTGCTTTTAAGCTACAAAAGTCGTGGTACATAATTCAAAGTGATATTCCAGTGTTCCGAATGTATACCGTAATACATATATTTACATTATAAGTGTTATAAATTTCTCTTGTACCTTTTCTCGCGGTTAAATTAAATAAAAAAAATACTTTGGTATTCTTTAAGGGTAGTATTATAAAACCCTTGTAAAAATTTTTGATCGAATCAATGATTTTCTTTTCAAAAAATTGCCAAAGTTAGGTATCATTTTCAGGCCTCAGGGGTGGTCTAAGCTCTTAATGATTGATTTCAAAGGGTTGTTTTAAATTGAAAAATGGTTATTCCAAACTGACAGCATAATTCGATAACATGTGTTCAATTTTTATGAAAGGAAACATAACTTTTAGGTATTGAATGTTACGAATGATAAGTAGTATTGTTTTTAAAGGATATTTAAATATTTACATACAGGGTGTTCTTCAACGAGTGAATAGAAATTTCGTGGTTTGGTCAGGTTAGGTAATTTCAATTATTTTTACACGACACTTAAATATTTATATATAGAATGTTCCCCAGCGAGTGAATAGAAATTTAATGGTCGACTCTGGGCGTAATTCTGAATACCAACGATCCTTGACATGGTCAAAATAAACGAATAATCTTAGCCAACTAAATATCCTAATTACCATTTCTTTTTTTTTGGTAAACCACGAACCTTAATTAATTAATCAGTTTACCTTTAACTACTGCAAAATCCGTCGTGTGCTTACATAAACGAGTAAATTGAACTCTAAAGCTAATTAAAATATTCTAATAAAGATTCATTCAGCATTTTAATCCTTAAACCTCGTTCGTTAGACACAAATCTTTGGTTGGACGTTTATTAAAATTTGGGTACTTAGTTTAATATTTTGTAAAATTAAACTGACGCGCTAAATAGACACGTTTTATGTGCCAGTTTCCTATTTAAATGTACCACTATTTTAGAGGTAGTTTTTATTATGTTGGTCAAGTAGTGCTTACGAAGCAGAAACAAATTTGTCATACGACAGGGAGAAATGATAGTTTCTATATATCTGTCTAGATAGTTTCTGTGCTGCACAAGGAAGTCAGTCCATATATTTAGGTACCGCATATATCTCCAAGTGGTATTGAAGATTCTATCTATCTCTGCATAAATTCATTCAAACATTTTCGATATTTATATCGGTCATAAATGTGGAAGATGCTATTTAAATCGTAACAAGTAAACATACAAATTACCTCGTCAACGTTTCTCAAATGGTGAAACCTGAGCAAACATTTATTTAGAAAATTATAAGCATAGGATTTGAAGAAGCGATGCAATTAACAAATCGTCAAAGTTAAGCAATTAGAAATGTAGAAAATAATAATGATGTTACATGTTACTTGAATCGGTTAATTTCAATCATATTTTCATTTGTATACAACGTGAAATGTACTTTTCATCAAATTGTTTTCATCTAAGTTAAGTAATTGTGAATACAGAAAATAATAAATTAATTTGAATCATATTTCAATTTTTACGTGAAAAATCATATAAGCACGTTAGAGAAATGTAATACAAAACGTGGCTGTACTAAAATTGTCAGGTGTATTATACTGAAAATGTCAGTTCGTTATATACTTTTGAATGTAACTGTTCCAAAATGGATTTTTACCGTTTCAAAAGCCACTTTTAGGTTGACCGTATGACTGGGAATGTTTTAATCATGTGCAAAAATTATTTCCACTTCTTTTTATAGCGCGTAAAACCAACTTATGGGGTGTTCGGTTCTTAGGAGCATTAACTTTGACGATTTATTAATTATAAATGTAGTATATTGCTTTTTTATAACCCATCTTTTTATAGCTCGTATCTTTGTAACTTATTGCTTTCCACTTGCCTTGGTTAATTATTCCTCAAGACATAATGTCGTGCTCTTTCTATTAAATATCCAACTAATTTACTGTTTCGGTGAATCTGAAAAGTAAGGTATTATTCATTTTCGATCGATACAATTTAACGAAAGAAATAAAAAACAAGATGAGAAAATAGAAAAGAACTAAAAACATAAAAAAAATATTAATGAATGATTTCTAGCAAATTGATCGATCAAATTTCACCGTTGAAAAGTTCTGAGCTTTCTCGCGTTAGAGTTCAGACAATTCCTAGGAAGTTGCAATGTACATTTGAATTTAAAAAATAATTTTCATTCTTTCGCGAAAAATTCGATACTTCGTATTACACGACCGAATAAAAGGAACATTCGCATGTAGAGCAGAATTTGTAATTTTCAATAGTCGTTGACGTACAGCTGTATTGTAAATATAGAGTTTTAAGTAAACCTTCGAACTGAACCTTTTAATGGGTCACTCGAAAGTTATCGTTCGCTCTTTTTTTCATTACCTTTGTTCACACATTCTCATGGGTCAGTGAATTAAACGGTGTATACAAAAAGCCGAGTGAAATTTAAAAATTCGAGAAGGTCACTTCATAAATCGGTGCATCAACTTTTGATTGACGTTTTAATTACCCCCACTTAAACTAGAATTCTCGTGACAATTCGGACAGGGAATAACTTACAGTTTTTCCATCTACAAACGGATCTGTGGTTTCAGTTAGTTCGTCTATTATATTTTAAACATTATTTCAGATATCGATGTCGGTTTTCGTTGACTATTTATTTAGCCTCTTTAGGGACACCGACACATACACTGCCGGCCAAAAGTTTGGAATCACTGAGCATTGTAATTTACACAAAAATTTCCAGAAAAAAGTCGAGCGACTTTGAGAATTTTTTATCGTTCGAATCAATTGATACGAGATAAATTGATAAATGTAGAATTGAGATAAACTTCAAATCTGTAAAAAATTAGCAGCAGATTTAATATTGATGAAAAGTGGGAAGTGATTCCAAAGTTTTGGCCGGTAGTGTACTTGTACCTTTAGATTTTCCGAAAGTTCCAATATTTGCCATAGAGAAAATATGAAAAACAATCTCCCAAAATCTCCTAAGGAAAGTAGTTCAGTTGCTATCGATTTAGCAATACTTTCTAACTTAAAAAAAAAATCATCCCTGAAGAGGTTAACGTCTATGTCTAATTATTAAAATTCTAAAAATGTCGAGTCTGCGATATATTTTTAGGTAACCTAAACTTCTTACCGTCTCATTTATTTAATTTGGTTTATTTTACGATTTTATATTATTTAATCGAAGTGTATGTCTAATTATTGGAATTCTGAAAATGTCGAATCTGTGATATTTTTTAAAGTATTATAAATTTTATACCATATTTAGTTAGTTTGGCTTGTTTTGCTATTTGAAAGTGAAATTTAGGGTCAACTAAATCGACGTAATTACAATAATAATAGTACGAATTAATGCTGAAATAAAATGGAAAAAAATTCAATTTAAATGTTTCATTTAAAAGCGTAATTGTAGTTAACAGGAACGAGTACCAGAGAGATGTCAAATTAAAACCACGGTTGAGCGCACGTTTATTTTACGCATTTTCAAACTCGAATTTTTAAAAAAATAAAACTTGTGAAAAAAAAATATTTATTTTTTTCTTTCGACTTGCTTTTGCGTAGAGTTTTCAACTTAATTGCAAAACGAGTTTAAAATTTATTTTACACTTTTCAGTCCTTTTTACAATACTCTAATATGTAGTATATTTGTACTATATGTAGTATATATCGTTTGATATTTTGTAAATTTACAAAATTTGCAACTTTGAAGTTTTTGTTTCACAAACATAAAGTTTCTATGTACAGAGTGCATCGAGCTTTGCAACAACAACGTTTTTTAAATTTAAAGACGTACAATTTCAGGTGCAAATAGTTTAGAAAATATCATCCTTAATGTTAATTTATTGCATAAAGTTTCGTTTCTTACAAGAAAATATCTTAAAGTGATTACAATCGGCGATGGTTCACAATAAAGGAATAAAAATCGTCCTTAAAGTTCGAGGTACTAAGTATATTTAGTCTAATATCTCGAGAACTATCGAAAGAAACAGAGTAAATAAACGAATTTCGTATTTTCCAACAACAAATTTGAAAAACAAAAAAGTAACAAACAATTTCGACCAAATATATTTATCACCCTTATTTTTCAGGTCGATTTTCACCCCTTCGATGTGAACGATTAAAGAAAACACGCGTCAAACATTTTTCTCAGTGCTACCATACACTAAAGTTTCATCAATATCGATGAGTATCACTTCGGGATATTCCCTCCTTAGTACTGAAAGCTATTATAATATTTCTCCATTAAAATTTCTTTCCATATTTACGGGATAGAATAACAAAAATTTCCAAAGTTTCACTTAAAGTGTCACAAGTGACGTGTGCCTCTAATCACTTGCTATTAAGCACCAACTTTGCGTGTCGATAATTTCTCATTAAAAATGGGTCACGAACCCAAACTGTCTTATTAGCTCCTCCTGAGGTTAAAGATTGTCGAACGACAGGGTTTTCAAGAAGGAAAGTCCGATCACGTCGTCTGCATAATCCGTTTAGCTTAAAATGTCGAGGAAAATAGAGGAAGACAACTTTGTGTACTGCTCGAGGTTTCTTCCTTTTCGAAGAAGTGTCGACGTGTTTATCGCGTGTTTAGACCTTTCGTGATACTCTCGAATGGGAAAGTTACGTCTGCTGATAGAACGAATAATGGAATGTTAAAATTGCGTTCCGTTATCATGCACTTTTGTTGCTTCTCTCAAGACACTAGAAGATAAAAGTCGATTCTGTCGATGATATCGTGCGATATGTCGAGGTCGGGGTTTTGCTCAGTTATCTTCTCCTTAGTTCTTGACACGAATCTTCGAGCACCTAGTTGGTATGAGCTTTTTCACTGTGGAACGTTTATGTGAGAATACTTGTTGCTCAACGAAACACTGCGCGTTATAATGCACTTTAATGAGTCTGGGTTAATCATTCGCGAGCATGCACGTCGGATTTCTTTTAAACGATACGTTATCTGTGATGAATTGCGACCTTTATTGCGAATGCGTGTAAAATAAATGTATCTTTTCAAACACCTTTGTATCGTGGTAAATTTAAAACTTCCACTGGTATAATTCACTGAAAGTGAAAAAATGCTCGTTTTTACTAAGTCACAATATAATAAATAATGGATTTTTTTACCAAATTGAGTTATTTATTCTAGATCTTCAAAAATTTCAAGTTCAATTTCTGCAAAAACAATACATACTGATTTACAAGGGAACTTTACTACCCCAAAAATTGCAGAGTATGTTTTTTTGCTACTTTTTGGTTCTCCAGGGTGAAAACACCCCTTACAGATTGATATATGTATCAATCTAATTATTTTCTCTAGCTACGGTGGTATGAGAAAATCTTTGTAAATAATTTAAATAATTTCAAACGGTGAATAAAACGAGAGAACAATTTTTTTATCTTCTGTTTAAGGTCACTTATGTTTTTTTACACGGATGTATATTTTTTTCTACTGTACGTTACAGCAGGACATTGATATGCATAATAACACTACCTTGGACTCTAAAATTCTAAGACAAACGTGAAACCTCCTTTCATTTTTCGCCATTTCTTTCATCTTTATTCACCCTTTGAAAAATGTTCTCACACCACCATAGCCAGAGAAGATAATTATGCATCCTGTTTCACGTGACCCACCCTGTACATACGCATATCTAGCACAGATAGATTACGTAATATTTACTTAAGGAACTTAAAGCGACAACGTGCACGAGACAGATCGAATAGCAATAGCGGCCGATCGATCACTATATGTATATACACACACAGTTCATATTCGGTGCATTATGGTTTTCGCAAATTCGATGAATGCGTCGCGTGGTTAACATTGGGTAAATTAGCCAGACCGCCTGGCAGTTCGACCTATACCTTAGCTTTAGGCGTTCACTGCTAATTCTAGCCGTTGCGTTTATGCATGCATAATGAGGAAGGAATGACACGAACGAAACTCCCTATTCCCGTGATTACGATCACTCAGCCTGTTGTTTCTATTTGTACGTTTCAGAGGGCCATTCAGCGTGGTTAGGAAATGCATTCACCGGCAAACAGGGCAGACGTTCGCAGTAAAAATCGTGGACGTAGCAAAGTTCACATCCAGCCCCGGTCTGAGCACTAACGGTGAGTTCGCGGAGAATCAGGATCGCGCATGTACTCGTCTCGGGTGTTCCGCCATTAATTTCCGCCGTCTGTCCCTTTCGAACGTTGTACGGGCCGGCATTCGCTTTATTCGATTTCGTGTTTACGTATTCTCTTTTACTCTAACGCGTGTATATATACGCGATCCGTGAATTCGGTACCATTGTTCAATTCGAATTGAAATTGCTTTCGTCCTTCCGAGCATATCTCGGCGACTTTAATGTGGAACACGTACGAGAGATCCGAGAAATGAACTGTAAATCCGTTCGATCATTATTGGATAAGTTTCGTTTCCCGATTATACCGGAGAGCGCGGTTTTATTTGTGGTGTCAACGTGGTAGATTTATTCTATGTAACGGGGGTACACACCAGGCTGAAGCGTCTGAATATAGGTCAAGTTTGGGAATTTTTTTTCACAGAGAACCACCGAACGAAAAGCTTCCATTTTTTCTGGGGACGTAGATAGAGCTTTCAGCTTTCCGCTGGAATTTTTAAACAGTGGAAATTTTGCAAAATTGAGAGGGAGTTGTTCGTTAATTGTGAAACCTCTGCTGCTGGGACATCGATTGCTGGCCGCCATTGCTGGGAAGGATTAGAACGCCTGAAATGAAAAATTCTTTTTCGTTTGTGAACGGAAATGTATTATCTACAATGTGGCGTAGGATTTTTTGAAAATCGTGATTATTGTAGAAATGGTGGCAGTTTGAAGAGGAAGAACATGTTTTAACTAAAAAAAATAAATTTAAGCGTTTCTAAAAAATTTAATAATTGACGTATCGAAAATATCTTACGCTACATTGTAGATAATGCGTTCGTATTTATAAATCAAAAAGAATTTTTTAGTTCAGACGTTCGAATCCTTGCCAGCGATGGCGGCCAATAATCGATGTTCCAGTAGAAGAGAATTTGTAATAATTCGTCCATTTTGTAACATTTTTGCTTTTTAAAAATTGCAGAGGAACACTGAAAGTTACATTTATATCCTCTGAAAAATTGAAGCTTTTCATTCAGTAGTTACCTACGAAAAAAATTCCCAAACTTTACCTATTTTCAAATGCCTCAGGTTCGTGTTACCCAATAAATGTTTAATATTTTAGTTTTAAGTTTAAAAAATACTTAGTTTGGAAAAAATTTCTTTCTTTCACGGTTGATTAAGAATTTTGTGTAAACTTTGTGTACATGTATATGATACTTGTATAATAATTTGTCATTCGCTTGTAGAAGAAATTATTGTGGGCGGGTGTGTTCATTGCGATGTGTATTTGTTGCACGTCTAATAATAAAAATATCTTTTTTACATTCTCTAAGAGTTGCATAGTTCTAATAATAGGTGAAATGTAGATGCTTTAAGGGTTAATAATATTATGAAAATGCGTCACAGTTAGAACGTAATTCGAAGAGAAGCATGAACGTCACACTACTGATGTGATCAATCAATTTTATGAGATACGATTTCCAATACAGTTAGTGTGAGATGTTTTTCCCATATTTTGTCATGATTACATCATATTAATTCTATTTTAGTGTTTCGATAGTGTATATACGATTATACTGCTATTTTATACGATAATTTTCTAACCGTAAAAACATTTTACATTTAACAGTTTGCTGAATTTGTGGAATTTATATTTTATGTTTGCACAATTTCGTTAAAGGTTTAAATAATTTTAAAGTTAAAAGTGAAATTTTTAATATTTCCCTCAATTTAAAATTCAGCGTTTCATTTCGTTTATTTAATTTCTCATAAAATTGTTGCTCTATCAATGTGTTGTTCAAGCTAATTAATTACTTACTATAAAAGAGAGAAAAAATTGGAGGAGTAGATTAAATTTCAATTAAATTGATAAAATTTCATAGATATTGTTTTATGTTTATTAAAATGGATTAAATTTCAATTAAATTACGGAACAAGAATCATATACATCAGTTAGTTAATAATATCAGCCATAATGTATCCTTTGAAAACATTGAAATAATTTTGAAAAAAGAATTCACTCAAATAATTCCATATTAAATTTTTATTTAAACTTTCCATACTACGAAACTTTCTTAAAACACACATACTACAGAATTATAGCAAAAGTAAAGTTTCACAAATATGTGATTGCTGCAGATTTGAAGCGGGAAGCGACAATATGCCACATGTTAAAACATCCCCATATTGTAGAGTTACTCGAAACCTACAGTTCCGAGGGTATGCTCTACATGGTATTCGAATAGTAAGTATAACTATATTTCATTTATATCTTTTGCGTAACAAGCGGAAATTTACTAAAAAAAACTGAACGTTCAGCGCAGGTTTCGTTTGTTTTATACTTTCAACGTTTGATTTTCATGTTTTACGGTAAAGTTCCGGTGGATTTCGTTTTTAAAAATATTCGTT
>NW_017100176.1:554350-573689 GCF_001263275.1 Habropoda laboriosa
GAAGAAGGGTGGAACGTAAGTAGGAGCACGGCGATGTCTCGTAGTTTTTCGTTTACTGGAATTTCTTCGTAATTTCTTAAATGATCTCCATCTGAATATGCGACCGACGACGGCAGCCGGTTCTCTTTTACGCGTTAAGTTCTCTTTCAACAATTTGTTTTCACTTTTTCAACAAGCTTTGAGGTGAACGATTTTCTAAGCCAGAAAAATTCCGTTTTTCGAGAGCAATTAGAAGTGCAGTCACGTGAAAAGGTCACCGTCCACCTAGCCTCGAATTTGTACAGTATTGTCCAATTTTAACCTTTTCACCGCTGTTGCCACCTACAGGCGCTTTGAATATTTTCTCGCGCCGTTCTCTCGCCGCCTATAGGCGCTTTCGATATTTTCTCGCGCTGCGCCCTTCACCGGCTACAGGCGGTTTCGATATTTTTCTCGCACCGCGCCCTTGACGACTTTTGGCAAACTTTCACCGCAATTTAATCCTTAATTTTTGCCCTTTGCGCACTTCCATCTTAATTTAAAATTAAGTTAAAATTTTTTTTTTAATTTTGAAGCGCCAAAATGAAAGATTTTGCGGCCATAATTGAACGTACTAAATTTTACACAGCGAAAGGGTCAATTTCTATTAAACGGAGGTGCAGTTTGTGGTATTTTGACTGGAGAAAGTGGATTTTAATGTTTTACGTTATTATTACGTTACACGGTTTTCGTCTTTTGGAATAAATTCCGTAGGGAATAATGTGAAATTATTCAAGCTTGAATGTTCATTTACATGATGTCTGATAATAAACGAATTTCTGAGGTTATACGATCGTTACGGTTTGCATTTATGCGATAACATTGCGGTTTCTGTAGTTGTGTGGTAATGTAGTTAGTTAATTTTCCTCGTTTCCCTCAACTTTGGTATACTTATGTAATCAATGACGTAATTGCAGTGTTTGTCAATAGTTTCAATATGAATATATCTAATCTATGTATTAATGGTATATTAGAAATGCCGAATTTTTATATCGTTGGATCAGGGTCTTCATTTGTAATTCCGATTAGTAAGAGCAATAACAACGAGGAAACTAAGAAATTCGTAGATTTGATTCACGTTTGGCCGCTCAAATTTTTTGTAACTTTCAAATAACAAATAATATTACATTTCAATATTTATACAACATAGTGAATTATAAATCGCATACGTAATTCGAAACGAGTGAGGAATTTGGTATATAAATTGTACAATATTGAATATTTCAAAAATATTCAACTAACTTATTTGAGCCTGTGAATTTTCATTACAAAAAAAATAAATTTAGCAAATTGAGAGAAATAGCTTTGCAAGCAGTGATTAATATCTGATATTTTCTTGTTGTGTAAAAGGTATTCGTAAATGAAGCAAATGGATTTTGCTGTTCGAAGATAATATCGTATAGTATTTAACGGAAAGGGAGAAATAAAAACTTTTCACGGAAACTCGTAACTGGGAATGAAAAATCGATCAGCTACAGTAATCCTTTGTGAAAATGGTTCAGAGTAGATTTCAGAAAACCGGCCATATCGATGTTGAAACGAAACATACGCGAAAACAGAATTATAAAACCAAGCTCTAAAACTATTACCAGAGAACACCGTAACAGCCAATTAAACCGTTTGAAGCTAATTCGGAATATGTAAAGGCTGTTTAATAATTGAGCATGATTGTTACACAATAACACTTGGTTATAGGTGTACTGTTGTTGCACGGTAAACGGTAATAGATCCGGGGTGAAAAGTTTCAGCATATCTAGAATACTTGCTGGTTGTTCTCCTAATAACCACATAATTCTTGTTAGATTGTTGCAATATTATAGTCTGCTTCACGCAGGTAGGTAGAGCTATATCAAAATCTTTCGTTTTGGCGTTTTAAAATTAAAATTGAAAAATTTTAGAACTAAAAATTAACATTTAAAACTTAAAAATCAAGGATTAATTAAGGTGAAAGTGTGACAAAAGGCGCCAAGGACGAAGCGCGAGAAAATATTCAATACGCCTATAGGCGCCAAGGTCACAGTGCGAGAAAATATTCAAAACGCCTATAGGCGCTAAGAATGGCGAAATTGTTAAAACGGTTGGAAATAGAAAAAATTTTTAGAAAGCAAAATTAAATGGTTTTATATGTTCTACAATTCAGCATTAGTTTTATGCATTTGCGGGCATATTTATATATGGTGGCAAAGTGCAACTGCACTCTTTTTTCAAATGGATTTCTTCTTTCGTGTCTTGATATTATTTCTTATATCATCTATTTGGTTTCCAGTTATTTAGGCTATTTCCGATACGATGCGATCTTCTTGCAATACGTCGCGAAGTTTTACTGAGAAAATTGAAACATCTCGTGAATTATTCAGTTTTCGATTATCGAACTCCGTTACTTTTATAGGAAGAATAACTCAAGAAATCGATTTATGCAAGGAAAATTATATAGTTCCATTTAAGAAAAGAAAGTAGCTACACTTTGCAACCACATCGATGCACAAAAATTGCAAAAATGTAAAACATAACATCGTGTAATTTTACCACTCGAAATTTCTTTCTAACCGTTTTAAAGATATAGCTCCACCCAGTTGTCTGAGACACCCTGTACATGTTAAATATATTCGTGAAATATTGACGATTTGTAACTGTCGACAAAATGTTTTTATTAAAGTTTTTGAACGTAGATTGGAAAATATAGTTATTTGCGCTCTTTCTTTTTTATCTAGGCCATACGGGGTGTTTCGGTAATTTTAGTGCATACAGATAGGAGATGATTGCTCATGCAAATATAAGTCGAAGATATACGAAAAAATTTGTTTATGTGGGGTTCCATTTCCGAGTAAATTGAGTTTGAATATTCATTAGCTGCGCGTGCACTTACTATACTATACAAAATAACCACAATCTGCTTAGTTCACCCAGTCTATCTAGCCACCGCTACTTCTATTTCTGTTTATAAATAACGTCAGTCAAGATTTGGTGTACTTTTAAATAATGCAATAAATTTCAATAATTGTTTTATTTTAATAATTTACAAATTGCTGAAAATGTCGCTTTTGATGTCGCAAACAGATTCTTGCTCGACGAATTAAAGAAATGTGAATTGTTAATGTGTTCAAATTCACTTTTTCGAATGTCTGTATGATAGTTTTAATCTTTTAATTGATCTTCTAATTGAGGACGATTTCGATTATTTTTAGAAGAATGGAGTTACATTATAGAAGTAGTTTATTCTAAACGTAACACAAGAAGATTGACTATTGCACAACTATGACATAACATTTATAAATTATACAAATAATTTTCAAGTTCTGTTAACCATTCCAAATGATTCTTTTCCAAAAGAAGGACAACCTTATTCGAAACCAGTAGTTTTAGCCAAGTACATTTCGAAGTTCCAGTACCTTCATTATTCTCTGTGTGCAGTACAATCGACTAGGTAAAGAGAATTATTGTAGGCAGTAATTGCAGCAACTGTATGTTTGCATTTGTACATATTGAACAAGGACAATCAGTGATGGAAAATGTCTTCGTATTCGAATTTGAAATTCAATCATTATGGTCGAAATAACTTCAACAATAAAAGCACAAAGAATTGTTTAATATTTAGGAGCAAGTAGAAAATAATTGAGTAATTTAATATCAAGAATTTCAAGGTATTTTTCTTCCTATGTATAGATAGTAATTACAGAAAAATTCACATTTCAAAATTAATGTTTCCAAGACGATAGAAAATTACAACGTGCAATGCAGATATCTTCGTTCCACTGGATATAACGCCGTATAATCGTCCTATCCTTATTGCGCAAAGAAATGAGCTTTCATGTCACCAATTGTTCTAATTGGATGTCTAGTGTTTCTGAAGCATCGTATGAATTAGTCACGCGTTTTAACACACACATATGTACTTACGTACATCAAGAAGCACGCAAAGTTCTTAAACGGAAGCTATAAGTGCCTGCAATTTCGTGCTATATCTTCTAGATACGTTACAACTGACAATTTCAATTTTACAAAACACGATACCTCGATGTGTCGACATTTCTAAATGAATTTCGTCAAAGTTCTTCAAACTTTTGTCGTATTCCAAGACCAAACTCTTCGTAAACAATTTCGCACCATTTTGAATAGCTCTCAATCAACGTTGAATAAATCTCAAATAGGCTGTGCTACATCAAAAAAGTCTCGTCACGATTGTTAACGTGATCAATTCGTGCAATTCTGTCAGTTATTGATCATGAATGTGGTTCGTTTATTTTAATCGCGTTTATTTCATTCATAATCAATGCACGTACGTACGCTTTGTTTCGAGTTTACAACGTAAGCAGTTTGAATGGAAAGTAATAACTATATACAGGGTGTCCTAATTGTTTCAGTTGTTTCCGATGAAAATTCGCCAGCATGTTCTGTGGGTATAAGTAAGAGAAAAATGTTATATAAACGTAGGTCGTTCGAAGCTTCATTAAAAAGTTACAACAGTAATACGCAACGAACTTGCGATTACCGTGATACGAAGCTTCAAACGACCTATGTCCATATAACATTTTTTTCTTACCTATATCCATAGAACACATTGACAAAGTTTCATCCGAAAAGATTTTGACACCCGGTATGTAGCGTAAATCGTGTAATTAATACAGTCTGCGTTATTTTTTGAAGAGAGTAAATCTGCTTAAATTATTAATTTGTTTTGAAATGGCAATTCTACGCGGTGGTATTGTGCAATTGCATTTCTTTTCAACGTAATACATCATATTTTTACCTTATCTTGAGCAAAGGGAGAAAAAGCAATCGTTACGTGACACGATATACTTATTTGATTAAAGATTACTGTACATTATTGCGTAGAGTCCTATGAAATATGTGCACGCGTTAGAAGCATAACAAAGTACGGACCCGAGTATTTCTTTTTTTCTCTCTCTATCTCTCTCTCTCTCCCGACAGAACGATAAATCGCTACACCTTGTAAATTATGCATTAATGTCGTGCTTCTGTTTCAGTATGGATGGCTCTGATTTATGCTTCGAAGTCGTTCGGAGAGCGACTGCCGGATTCGTGTACAGCGAAGCGGTTGCCAGGTAAGAAGATTGGCGCACTGTGAACGTGAAATTATTTCAAGCATTAAAGACGTTTTCTTTTGTTTTCGAATGTACTCCTCACGAACGCTACCCTTTTATAATTTTATAAGGGAAGGATATTTACCCTAGACTTGACCTGAGCTGCAACAATTCCCCTTTTCTATTCTGCATTCATAACGATGTTACACGTTGACACGTAAAAATTCGCGACGACTGCACAATTTTATCCCCATTGTATATCATTATCGTTATAGACTCAAAGAATGTAGAAATTATCGTTAGATTTGATTTTAAACAATTGCATCGAAATCATTTCTCTTCCTCCTTCGAGTGAATCTTGCCAGTGTTATCTGCCGTACAATTTTCAGGTCTTTCTCTGTCTCATTGCATTCACAATTTTCTTGTTTCTCTAACTTTACTAATTTCCAAGGAAATGTGAGAAAGTTATCGCTAATGTTTGCATGGATTGTGTTAGAAATTCATTGTTTTTTAAATTATATAGAAACGAAGACGCAGTTTTATGGAAAAAGATACAGGGAGATCGATTCTCTGTTAAACGAGTCCACGATTTCGTCCATTTTCTAAAAATCTCATAATTAAAGAATATTGTAACAACAACACGAAGTTGACACCTTATGCAAGCACTATAATTTCGTGTTAGGTTTGAAGAAGGAATATTTCCTATTCTTATTTTATTTCATCAACCTTGTCACTGCTTTTGGCGCCTATAGGCGCTTTGAATATATTCTTGCACCGTGGCCTTGACACCTATAGGCGTTTTGAATATTTTCTCGCACTGTGCTATTGGCGCTTTTCGACACACTTTCACCTTAATTTAAGCCTTGACTCTTGTTCTCTGCGCACCTCCGCCTTAATTTAACGAAATAATAAATTTTAAAATATTTTAATTTCAATTTTTAAATGTTCAAAAAATTTTAAAACGCCGAAACGAAAGATTTCGCGACCGCGATTGAACATCTACCGTCTGTCACGTACGTCACGTGTTAAAATCTGCTGCAGGGTTAACATCACTGAAATGTTTCATTGTTCTCAACGACGCGACGTGTATAATATTAATTCCTATTTTCTTTTCTCGAAAAAGTAAAGAAGATACGAGCATATAGGCAAAATATCTATAATTCACTATTGTCCATGCTGTTCTAGTTAAATCATATGTTTATTGTTATTTTGTAACAGTTAGCAAATAAACGAGGATAATAAAATAAAATCCTGCTTTCCAAAAAATTGTTTTTTTCGAAACTTTGCAAACACTTATACTGTTGTTAAACACTTTATATCTCTCTATAAATCGAAACATTAATCACCGATATCCAAAAAATGTTCATCGTATCTTGAAAATGCCATTATTAAATTCTGCATCGTTTCGTTTCGTTGTGTATTTTTCGACATTTAGTTGGCCGCCTGTTCGTATCGATTCGAATATTCGATATTCGACAACCTGATTGAAACGTTTATCAGCTAATCAACCTCGCAATATCTTACAGGCAAATGAAAGAGGATAAAATGGCTGTTTTAACGAATGTATCCACTTCGCGTTTCACCCTTAAACAAAACGTCGATTGAACCGACATTATCTGGACAGTTTAACGAATATGCAATAAATACACAAGAGCCAGGCGCTCTGACCATCGTTTTTTATATCTCGAGCAACCTTCAATAATACCCTGTCACTCATTCCTTTAACATTTTCCTTAATCGCGTGACCTATACGGTTAAGGAGCATAGACATTTTTACGCTATTTAACCACGAGTTAATTTTGCTCCCGTCGCTTTAATCGCCGCAGTCATTGTCGTTTTCACAAAAGAACAACTAACTGATGTTTCGTTGGACGATAGAAAATAGGCTCTAATCAGATAAGAGTGTGTTCATTTAGTTGAATGACATTAATATGGCTGCAGCCAGTTATAAAAATGTTTAGACATTACTATAGTTTTAACTTTTTTACTTATGTGCGTTTCGTATAACTGCATATAGTGATTGAAAAAAAGAAATGGATTGTTTTGTGCGTTATATGAAGTTGCTTGAATAATATAAATTCTCGTGTCACACAAATATTTGGACACTACAAATTTTTTTTTATTCATCGTTACCTTGAACATTATTTAAAGCAAAGCTTGAACATTCGAAGATTAATAATAAACGTATTTTAATATTAATTCTTTCATTCTTTGACGCTTTGAAAATTTTTTCGTACTGTGCCTTCGGCGCCTATAGGCGGTTTGAATGTTTTCTGGCACCGCGACCTTGGCGCCTATAGGCGTTTTGAATATTTTCTTACGCCGGTGCCTTTTGGCACACTTTCACTTTAATTTAATCCTTGATATTTGTCCTTTGCGCGCTTCCACCTTAATTTAATAAAAGAAATGTAAAAACGATAAATTTTAAATTTTTTAAAAATGTTACTACGTCAAAACAAAAGATTTTCCGACCGCGAGTGAACAGCTACCGTCTGCTACATGCGTCACTTACTAAAATCTGCTACCACGTACTCAAAAGGATTAATAGCATTAATAATATTAAGAGTTTCGCAAAACTAAACTATATAACATTTCGTGAAACAATTCTCTGGATATTGTTTTCATTATCACAAATCGCGGACGTAACTTCAGGAGTGCACAACAATGTGTAAAAATGTTTGACCTAGATCCAAAGTTACACTGTTTTTCGCTGTTATCATTTATTCACCTGTCTTCTTAATAGAAAACGCTATTAGAAACTTTCAACATGCACCGCTGTTCACAGACTAGGCTTGCAGGGAAAACGACTCGTAGAATATTGTGAAAATGTATGAAAGTAATTAGCAAGTTACATTGAATATATGAAAATATTCAGGACGCTAATAGCACGATTCTAAATGAAATTAATTAAACTGGTTTAGAAGGGATAATCGTTGAGATATTAAATATGGTAATGTTCCTGGAATGAGGTCAGATCAAAGTTATGTTCGTAAATCGTTTTCTGCCTTCTGTTTGCTCTATCTAGTCCTGTAAACAGTTACATCTATACTTTACTTTTTATACACATTATATTCGGTTTTATTATTTACAAAAACTGCTTTGTCTATGGTAAAATTTATTATCAATATTTTTACCTGATACACTTTATTCGAATTATGTACAGGTGGCTTTTATTACAATTAGGACATATTGGAAATACACAGTGAAATTTTTGTCATCTTAAATTTCGTCACTGAACGGAATTTAATTCACCATCTAGTCCCCTTGGAAATTAAAAAAGAAACTTCACATAAGTGGTCTGAAAGAAAAAGCATATTAAAAGGATGTTGCATATCGTTATCGGCTCACCAGGCTTTTTCAAAGAAATTTTGAACCATTTTTGAATAGCAAAAGAAATTGTACAGTTTTTTAAACAAAAATCACGAACCTTTTTTCAAATTGTTGTCAAGCACGCAATTTTTTTTGGGTCGAGAACTACGATCCCAAAGAATGTAAAAAAATCGGAAATATTCATTTCTGATCACTCGTACGAGCTGACTCATGCTTATTACACCATTGCACGTAGACGCCATAATTCTAACAATTTTCAATTCTTCATTCCTATTTTCTACTCTGCAAACGTGTACTTTTATACTACAAAAAGAATGAAGTAAATCGGCCTAACAGTTCATCCTCCAGTCACTCACAAACATGGACCAACTTTTACCGCCGAGAAACTTATACGACCCCTTCGTTACTCCAGCAGAATAGGAATAACTCCTCTATTTTGCAACGTCTCGACTTTCCAAAAATTCGTGAAACAAACTCAAAGCTTCACTTATATCTTCAAAAAAAAATTCACACTTTTCCCTCAACAGTTACCCGAGAAAACAAGTCCCAATGCAATACAACCCCTTAAATAAAAAACAGTGGAACGTATAATCCGTCTCGTCACGCGAAACGTAATACAATTGCGGCAACAAAGGAAGACAAGTTCCCGCTCGAGCCACGACAATATCGCGTACACTATGCAGTCGAGATAAGACCGGGAGGATTTTCATCCATCGAACAGAATAGACACAACGCGCGTATATTTTTCAAACCATACATACATACTGATCCCCCTCAGGACTAGAGTGTAACAGCAGCTTTCGTTTTCCAGCCATTACATGCGACAGATCCTGGAGGCGTTACGCTACTGCCACGAGAACGACATAATTCATCGTGATCTAAAGCCGCAATGCGCCCTCCTAGCGGGCAAGGAAAATTCCGCACCGGTGAAGCTACGCGGCTTCAGTGTCGCCGTGCAACTTCAGTCGTCCCAGGCAAACGGCGTCGGTATGTTTAGCACTTTTTCTCTTTCGTTCACGTTTTCTCTGAGTGTATAGTCGATCCACAGAACATACTCTTTCCTGCGCATTCTCGAGGGAAACACACCGGCTACGGCGTTAGCTCTCTTCGCCACACTTTCGCGTTCGTTCTCATCTGTTCTTTTCTTCTTTGAACACGTGTTATACTATGCAAAGGTGGCTGCAATCACCGCTGCCGTGCAACCGATTCGAGGATTCTCCTCGTGGAATATCACGATCCACGCGATTCCACCGAACGGACAGCTCAGGGAATTAACGATACCGTTTTGTTTAGACGTGTTTCAAGTTTACTCGGATTCGAGCAAATTAGCGTTTCGAGTATCTTTTCTTTTAGAAATACTTATAACTTTTAGTAATGAAAAGTGGTAGAAAAGAAATTCGTTTTATCGTCAGAGGGTTCTGAAAATATTGTTTTTATTTTGCATATAGAAATGAAAGAGGAAACGACGATTTGCAGTGTTACGACAGATTCACAAAACTCTGATTAAAATTTCACTTTTGTGGTAAAAAGTATCATAGTAGTCGAGTCAAATTCTCTTAGATAACAATTGTTAATTTCGTATTATTATTAATTCAACAAATTGTTTACGTGGAATTGAACGAAGTAACGTACACAAAATAGAGATGAACAAATTGAAGGAAATATTCAAAATATAGATAGCATAAAAATGAGAGAGATAGAAAAGTTGGAGTTTAGAATTTCAAATTTTAGAATTAGAAATTATGAATTTACCGAATGACTAAATCGTTAATTACCGACTACGTAATTGCAAATCGTATTATCTGCTCGCAGTTAAACAGAACGTTACGATTCTGTTATCTCTAAATGCTTCATGGTACGAAATAATTGAAAGAATGAAAAATTTATGTTTCGGTTAATTAAGCCACTTCGAAATTGCTTGTTTGTTACCGGTTCAATACTGGATTAATTGTAAATGAAGGGTTTCCTTTGTCGAAGATCGTCACAAAGGATCTAGTTATCAAACCGCAGTCACACATACGTATAAGCAAACGTGCCACATTAACGGCGGAAGAGTTCCTCGGTAGACGTTTCGCGACGTCGATAAATTATTGAATTCTCCGTGTTCAAAGCAAAACGAACTCGTTTATCCAGAGAAATGTAGCAAACGTGAATTGTCACTTAAAACTTTCTTGCGCGTTAGTTCGAGGAAGAGAGCTAACTTCGTTCGATCCTGATATCACGACAAATGTCGTTCTTACTTAATGACATTATTAATTTTACAACAGAATCGCGTTAGTACTGAATCACGCTTCTATTCTTTGCAATCATTGGAGAGGCAGCATTCGATATTAATTTGCATATTATTCTCCTACCTTTTTTTTTCACTTTTTTTTTTCTTAATTTTTTTAACAATTACTGTTTGGGATGTAGTGTTATAAGTTTCACTGGCCTGTGACCACAGATCAAGGTATACTTTGGTAGAATTTGGTAGTTGCGTAACATTAGTATGTTGTATTAGTTGATAAATATAGTTTGTGGTAATCTACTGTTGCGTTTCGTCGTAATATCACGTATTTCAGTATCGGTACCGAAATTGAGGTAAAAACTGATGATATAGTATTACATGAAACTATTATTTCGCTATTATTTTTTATTTTTCAAAGCATTAAAAATAATCTTGGTAATTTAGCAAATTTATGGAAAGTAATTTGGTAATGGAGTATTTTGTATTTGAAAATTAGGGTGGCAGCGTTGTTAAATAATAAAAATTAAGCACTTTCGATATAAAGGGTGTGATAATTAAGAAGAAATTTTAGTAGGATTTTTAATATACAGTTTCAAGGTAGTTTCTTTGTTACTATTTTTATTTTTAAGAGTCTTAAAAATAATCTTGATAATTCAGTTTCAGTAATTAGTAGAATATTTTCCATTTGGAATTTTTGGGGTAGCAGTGTTGCTAAATAATACGAATTAAACACTTTCGATATAAAGGGTGTGGTAATTTAAAAACAAATTCTTTTTAGTATAGCAAACTTACCTGTAGTTAGAAAATATTTATCAGGTTTCGGTAAAAAGACAAGTTCCAAGGTACAATTTTACGATCACACGTCCGAGCATAAAGTTTAATATAGTATTTCCATAAATTGCACACATATCCTTGCCGTCGAATCGCGTTTCAGCTTTGACACTTTAAGTGATATTTACATGCAGTATCAGCAAGTTTGTTCATTTTTCACGAACCACTGAAAGGGATGGTGTTTGAATGTACGCGGGCTAGTAGAATCCATTATTTACAAGAACGACCTTAACGAATGTCGTTGAGCTATGCGACCTCCTTTACAGTAGACACCGTTGTAGGAGCAGCCTTAAAAGATTCAGAGGCAAGGAGATGAGCTTGCCCTGCGGGTTAGGACATTATTGCTGCTGGCAGAGTGACATATTTGTAGACAAAGCTGATTAACGTCTCTGCAGATGAAAAGCGCCACTTAGTTACTGCAAGAGGAGGATTCTCTGGCGATGAATTGACAAGAAAAAGGGGGAAGGCCTCTCTATTCGTTCGTAGTATAGTCGGCGGAAGCGATACAGCGAGATCCTAATCGGTGTCGCCGTTTTGAATCGTCTAAAAATAGGCGCAAGTTTGGGAATTTTTTTCACAGGTAACTACTAAAGGAAAAGTTTCAAGTTTTTCAGGGGATATAAATGTAACTTTGAGCTTTCCTCTGCAATTTTTAAAAAGTGAAAATGTTACAAAATGGAGGAGTTATTGCGAAACATCTTCTGCTAGAACGTCGATTACTGGCCGCAATCGTCGGCAAGAATTAGAACGTCTGAAATAAAAAATTTTTATTGATTTATAAATACGGATGTATTATCTACAATGTGGCGTAATACTTTTTCGACATCTCAATTATTTAATTTTTTAGAAACGTTTAAAGTTGATTCTTTTGGTAAAAACAGATTTTTCCTCTTCAAACTGCCACCATTTCTATAATAATTATAATTTTCGAAAAAGCTCAAGCTACATTGCAGATAATACATTTTTACTCATGAATCGACAAAAATTTTTTAGTTCAGTCGTTGCAATACTTGCCGACGACGGCGGCCAGTAATCGATATTCTAACCGAAGAAGTTTCGAAATTAGCGAATTACTCCTCCTCCATTTTCTAACATTTTCACTTTTTAAAAATTGGAGAAGCAAGCTGAAAGTTATCTTTATATCCCTTCAAAAAGTTGAAACTTTTCATTCAGTAGTTACCTACGAAAAAAATTCCCAAACTTCACCTATTTTTAGACGTACTTCCTCAATGCTTCAATTTACGACATCGCGGTATTGCTTCCACCAACTATACATATTGCCAAACGTTCTAAATCTAGGATTGAATGCTGCCTCTTCACATCGTTCAACGACAATGTACCATTTCTTTCTTTCTTTTTCCCACATACAACGCAACGATCGTCTATTTTAAACATTCGTTAAGAAATACTTTTTTCAAAAGACACTTGGTGTTTTCGTATCATCTCTCTTTGCTCTGAATGTCCTATTCTTCACTATTTGCTCGCTTGGTCGATGATTGGCAGTTCGTATTCGAAAATTTCTCGATGTTCAATGTGCAGAATGCAACGGCTTTTATCGGCTATTTCCCTCCAAGGAGTTCGTTCTCCTTCGTTATACCTTTCTAACGATTGTCTTCGTTGGTGTCTCCGTATCTTGCGATCTTCGGTTGCTTCGATATCGCATGATCCCGTGGTAAGTAGAGTTTACACCTGCCTCAAGATACGCCGATGGGAATTTATAGTCGATCAAGTTTCCATGTTTACGCGAGATACGAGTATTTTGTTACTCTGTAACTACGGTAGAACCTTGATTATTCAAATCGTAGTAGCTGATTATATTATAGTTACGAACTCGCGATCGGAAACAAATATGAAACGTGGGATAATTATACACAGGTTATGTTAATGTATTAACCCTTTCGTGACCAGTGGAACGCGAATGTGCCACTTGAGTACTCGAACAATAATTAATCGCAATTTAGCATTCATTATAGACACGATAATCGATGGATAAATAATAAATTCCTTTAGACAGTAATTCTGTCACGAAAGGGTTAACCCACTACAAAGTAAAAGTCTAAAAGTTCGTTTCTTTTTTTTTTAAATGTAAAATCAATTAATTTATTGCGAGTCTTTTTATTTAGAAAAATTGTTTGTATTATCTTTAATAGAATTATGAGGAAAATTATGTCTGATCTATATTGGCTGATAAATGTTGTTATCTAATGATTAAAAATTATATAAAAATAAGCATGGTATTCTATTCTATGTTCTATCAGGTGCTTTTTATTTCACACACATTTCATTGCAGGATAATAAGAAATGACAACTGTAGCTACATAATTGTGCAATTAAAATTCCATTGTAGTCTCATGGTGCTATATATATATTTTATTCGTTAAACTCTTTTTCCCTTTTGAAGATAAAATCTTTTATGGAAGACAGTTTAAAATTCCTTTCTCTCGAAATAGATGAAAAAGAAACACGCTATCAGCAGTGAAAATGAAAAGGAAGAAGAGAGGGAAATTTTATTTTAATTATATGTTTAATTCTCGAGTAATTAAAAGCACACGCGAAAAGCGAAGTTAATTGCTTCAAATAGGATTTAACGCGTTGTTAAGATTTCTAGAAATGAACAAAAAAAAGAAGAAAAGTTCAATCTCGTTAGCTTTTTGAGAAGTATTTAGAACAGAATTCGTTCACCTCTGTTCTGTCACCTTTTCTCATTCAGAAATGCACCTTCATATACTCCGAGAAGACAGAGTCTAATCAGTCTTCCGTGGACAGTTCAATTTCTGAGGAAGGTAGTACAGCCTAATGAAGAAAAATACACCTTGATGAGACTGCGACTCGGATTGCACAATTACAAACTTACAGTCGCCGCCACGTGATTATTATGTTCCTTAAATGAAATATAAAGTCATTGATATCATTGTGCCTAATTCATACTGATTCCTAATTATTTCGTGTTTTTTAAACTTATACGTTGACTTGGTAAATGGTAGAACATCAGTTGAATACGTATTAGTAGCTTTTGGTGCTTTTATTAGGTTGAAATTGAATGGAATACAAAAATTGAATTTTGAAAATTGAGCAAAATGCAAAATTGAGTTTCTAAAATTGAACTGAATAAACCAATTGTATTGTCAGACACAGAAATCGGAACAATTTAGATTACTAAAAGAAATTTCTTGTGAAAAAGATAGGTTTCAGAATTTTACGAATGTTATTAACAGTGTGATTCTGAAGTTTACATTTTAGTAGCCGATTATTCCTGACCGATTTTACGTTCTTGCTTTTTAAAAACTAAAAAATTAAGTTGGCGCATATGAAATTTTATGTTAATACATCGTGTTTCCTCAAAAAATAATGTATTTAATCAAAATAATTTCCACACGATTCTGTACACATTTCCAAACGATTAACTAGTTTCATTATACCGAACGTATAAAAATCGTCAATTAAAAAAAATTACGCGAATATCCCTATTGTCCGTCACGTCACATAATAATTTCCAAACAATTGTATCATGAATTCTTTTTACTATCCAACACACGTGCACCACAACAAATTCCTTCTTCTCGACTGTTTGATGTAAAAATTTCTGATCCATCAAAATTCAATATACAGTGTAGACCTGCCAATTTCAGCTGTCGAAAAAAAAAAACGACATTTCATTAAACTTCTACCGACGAGAAAAATTCGTATTTATTTTGTTATCAAATAGATTGTCGAAAGAGCGCACCCGTCGATGCATGAAAATGAAATTCGCCGAAGCGGAACAGCGCAATTGCCAGTAGATTAAGGTTGTTTATTCGTCGAAGCGTCGAAAGTCCTTAATCTGTGTGAATATTGAAACCTTTGAGAGGTTCGCAGGCCGAGTTAATACTGCTCGAGGCTTCCGTCTGTAAACCGTGTCCTTTTCGAACAGTGTTCAAACGTACGAACTGACATCGACGCGTCATCAGACCTCTGATGAAGCTAGCTTTAACGCCAGCCGAAACGAACATTTTTCCGGCCAGAGAGAACGTACAAAAGCTGAGGAGAGAGTATTAGACACGTGAATATTAATTCTTCGTGTTTTCACAGACCGATATTTCTCCAGGCTTTCCGGATACTAAATCAGGTTTCTTTCACAGGAATATTCAGACGTGTGAACTGATATTGTTGTGCCAACAATCGTATGGAGATTGTTTCGATTAAAAAAGGGGTACTCGAATTTAGAGCGACGATTTTTCAATTGATTTCGTGATTTTTTTTCTAAGCGACAAGAAAAGTTAGGATATTGATGCTTCGTGTATGCTTTTCTCGTAAGGACTTCGTAAGGACTTGAAATCTGTACAAAATTCAGGCGTGCGGGCATCCTTGCTGACTTGTCCCAAGGCTGGCGGCTTTGCTAGAAAAAATTGAACCAAGGATTTTCTTTAATTCTTAGGAAATTAATTATATTCAAAATTACTCTTTTTCTCGCGGTTTTCTTGAATTATAGTTGCCAAAAAGGAAGGGATTTTCGAACATATCGACCTGATTTTGATTAGAACAGTAGCGAGAGATGTTCTGAGTATACGGTATAAAGGAGAAAGCAATCTTTCTAATAGTTTCCCAGAAAACATTCAGACAATATTGGAAAACACTGTTTCGAGAAAAT
The DNA here is from genome assembly GCF_001263275.1 of Habropoda laboriosa. Classification (NCBI taxonomy): domain Eukaryota; kingdom Metazoa; phylum Arthropoda; class Insecta; order Hymenoptera; family Apidae; genus Habropoda; species Habropoda laboriosa. The sequence goes on from NW_017100176.1 coordinate 570,426, forward strand.
CGCGTTCAGATATTTTCAAAGATCTACGTTAAACATCGAAAAATTGACAGACATATTTTCCAGGCTATAAGCAATGCAAACCAGCGAAAAAGAGATAAATTCTTTTACCCCAAAATTCAGAATACCCCTTTAAATACGTTATTTAAAAAAAAAAGCACGTGTCTAAAATTTCGTTTAAAAAAAGCACGTTTCATATGTACCAACCGAACAGACAAAAATCACTTCTTTTTTAATTCTTACAATCCACAATCCGTCCATATTTTCATCGAGGTATCCGTGTTCGATGCAAATTCACGCAGGAATTTCGTTTTGTAATTCCGTTTAAGCCGAACTGTTGAGATTATTTGGTAATCGAAAGCTTCGAATTATCGCATGCTCGAACACAATCGAGGTTCAGTCGTAGTATCAGTGTCAATTTATTCGTTCCAACCACCCCTGCACTCTCGCGCCGTGAAAGAAGGAAGAAAAATACTTCCCCCGCTTTCACGGCCGGGTGTCTGGATCATTTTCCGGATAGAAATCTGTTTTATGATTATTACGGGAGGAATTGTCGTAGGAAAGTCGATCGTATCGCCGTTAAGAGCCGTTGATAAAATGCACTTTGTTATATCAATCGATCCACTTTACTAGGTGCTCATGCGTAAGTGGTCGGACTTCCTAGTTATGCCCTCTGATTCGCGTAAAATCAATAAATCATTCAATTTCACTTCCCTCCCTCTGTCCGCGTTTCAATAGTAAACTCTGGGTGAATCTATTTTTGACGCTAACCAGTACTAATATGCACCGAAAACCGGCTGATATGCTGCAACGAATACCACGATACATTCTTCCTGCAAGATGTACAGTATTGATCCGGTTGTTTGTGAAAGACTGTTACGGAGGATCTAAATAAGCAATCTGTATCTCGTTGTAATGCGAAATTAGACGTTTTCTAATTCAGAGTGTACTGGGTGGGGCACGTGAAGTAGGCCACCTAATTATCTTCTCCGGTTATGGTGGCACGAGACAATTTTTAGGTGTAATTTGGACGGTTTCAAAGGGTGAATAGGATGGAAGAATTTCTTTTTTTTTTTCTCAAGGCCGCCTATGTTTTTCTACGTGAATGTATTTTTTTCTATTGTATGTTGTAGCAAACATTGGTGTGCATATAAACATGCACAATAATACGAAATGAAGTTGGATTCTAAAATTTGAAATCAAAAGCGAATTTTCATTTCATTTTTTGCCATTTCTTCCATCTTATTTTCCTTCTGAAATCATTGAAATTTTTTGGGGCTACTATAGCTGGAGGAGATCATTTGGTTGCGTGTTTTAATTGGTCCACCCTGTATGATAAGATTACGATTGAAAAATGTACCCGAAACATTTGCTATTTAAGTGATACTTTTTTTCTTACTTCTTCTGTGATTTGCCGATCTTAGGCTCCTTATTCTCTTTGCAACTGTAATGTATGTATTCTTACGTAAATTATTCATTCTGTACAGTATTTCTTGGCAAGTGTTTCATTAGAAGTTTCTTATTCCCGCGGTATTCTTTCGCGATAAATAAGGAAAAAATTGCAATCGAAACTTACAGCAGTGGTAATTAAAAGTTTAATAAATCGTAGATAAATGCTGATCTTAACCCAGTTGGACAAGCTTCAACTTTGTCCTGATTCTAGTCGACGTGCAACAACTCGGAAAGCAAGAGGAAACAATTTTTCGAGTTTTCGCGGGAAAAAAGAAAGTTGTCACCTGAACAGCGTGTCTGAAAGCAGATGTTAAATCCGCCGAAAGCTGTGGTCCGTTATTCAGCCTTCCAAGTTCCAAACTAATTTAAGCTATCGAATAATAAGAACAACGCAAATGTCAAAGAGGAAAGTACGTTTGAAAGTAGAGCAGCAAATTTCGTATCTTCGACAACTACGTCTTCTTGGATTCATGAATTTCCAGGTGAAGCGCTCCAAGAATTTCGAAAAATCCAACTTGCTCACGCGTTTGTACAAAATCAGCCTAACGTTCGTACGTTCAAACGAATAAAAATTCGACGAACGTGATCTACGTTATTCGTTATTATCGCGTCGATCAGATATAATACAGAGCAATGTTGTTGTTATCCCGAACAGCTCTTTTGTTGATTTTTCGCTTTTCATCTATGAAGCATGAATCTCTCTGCTATTTTTCGCCATTGTATTATACTTTCTCATTTTTCTCGGAATTACATGCATATGCTTAGAAAATTAGAAGTGAGGAAGGCTGAACGCATCGAATAACATTTTCGTTTTAAAAAAATCTAGAATAATTGTACTCAGGATTATTCGATAGGAGTATTATTATTATTTTCCTATCTTTTTAATTGAATAAAGTTGACGAAATTTCAAATTTTTCAACGAGTGTAGATTTCCAAAAAAAGAAAAATGAAAAATAGATAATAATTTAGGACCTAATCGTAGAATGAAATTTGGTAAACTGGGCTGAAATCTCTATTATCGCGAAACCGAGCACATAATTTCCCAATTTTCTCCGTTGCATTGTAAGAATACTTTATGGGGATACACCACAAGGAGACTTCTAAAAATATGCAAAGTTTGGGAATTTTTTTCATACATAACTTCTAAACGAAAAGTTTCAATTTTTTTCAAAGGATATAAACGTAACTTTCAGCTTTTCTCTTGAATTTTTAAAAAGTGAAAATGTTACCAAATGGCGGAGATATTGCGAAATTTCTTTTTCGCAAGGATTGCAACGTTTTAAATCAAAAATTCTGCCTGCTTTATGAATAAAAATATATTGCCTACAGTGTATCTTACATCTCCATTATTTAATTCTGTAGAAACGTTTAAAGCTGATTTTTTTTTTTCAAATTCAAACTTCCACTATTTCTACAATAATTACAATTTTTGAAAAATCATAAGCTACACGTCAGACAATACATTTTCATTCATAAATTAACAAGAATCCTTTACTTCCGACGTCTCAGTCCTAGCAGAAGAGATTCCCCGATAATTCCTCCATTTTGTACCATTTTTACCTAGCAAAAATTGAAGAGAAAAGCCGAAACTTACGTTCATATCTTCCGAAAAAACTTGAAACTTTTCCTCCACTAGTTATCTACGAAAAAAAATTCCCAAACTTTTCCCTATTTTAACACGTCTCACGGTGGTACACCCTCTTGAAACTACTTTGCATCACGTTGAAAGCTGTTTCACGCGTGGTGGTATTGTCAGAATTGGTTTAGGTCGTCCCGAAACGGTATTATACTCGTAATTTAACGGCAACGCGAAGA
>NW_017100176.1:573714-584255 GCF_001263275.1 Habropoda laboriosa
ACAAGATTTGATAACTTGAAATTTGGTTTGAATGAATACAGAATGTTACACGACCGAGTATCGGCAGTGTCTGAGCCCAAAGGGGCAGCTCTACTTGAAGGCCGACAGCGAGGGTAAGCCTGTAAGACCTAACCTTTAATCATCACTTCCGCAGGAGCCTTGTATCATCATGCCATATGTATCACACATTGACACACACACACACACGTTATCACACCACATTATGCTACCATCTTAACCCTATCCACGTGTTCCTCTTACGTTACTGTACTTCTAGAAGCTGCCACTGCTTGCTTGCTTGCTTTTTTCGCGTTCAGATTTTCGACCATGTGTCGTTAACAACGAGTTCGTTCAACACGCGAACTCGACGATTTTCCATCGAATTATCTCGGTGTTTTTTTATCGAACCTACACTAGACACGAATTCAAGTTGAAAGGGGAGTTACTTGATGAGAGTGATTTCTACTGGAATCGTACTTTTATATTGTTTATCCCACTCCTGTTACATATATCGTTCGATGTGATGTTCGGTGTAAATGGATATATATATAGGGTGTTCCATGATTCTGTATAGAAAAGATAGATCTAAAATGTCAGCATTTTCGAAGTTTCCTTTTTGGAGAAAATTCAAGTGTAAGTGCACCACTTATTTTTCATGAAGAATGAGTCTGCAATTGGTGTTGTATTCTAGAAATATTGCAACAATTTTGTAACATTTTTCACTTTTTAAAAATTGGAGAGGAAAGCTGAATGTCACGTTTGTATCCTCCGAAGAAATTGTAAATTTTCATTTAGTAGTTACCTGTGAGAAAAATTCCTAAAATTTACCTATTTTTAAACGCCTCGGAGTGGTGTGTTCCTTTAAAAAATATTATTCGATCTGGAATCTTATGGTATAACGAGTGTACATATTTTTACCCACTTCAGCGAAGAAATGTAATTTAATTCGGTGCGAACATAAAGGGTGCGCCCAACAACCAACGAAAGATTTTCCTCAAAAATGAAACTTCGGACTGAAAATATTGTATTTTATATTTCCAATATATTTGTCACGGCGCACTTGAATTTAACGATGCAATTTATGGACTATGTATTATTTATTAGTATCATTAATGTTATCCTAGTGTCCCATCTTTTTGTCGATAAATGGAGTAGCTGCGTATATTTCAGTATTAATTACCCCCGTTATCAGCGAGTTACAATTGCGCAACATCGAATTAAATTTCCAGGTCTTACGATAAATTTTCATTGGCGATTGTTCAACGGCCTATCGAAACTTTTCACGGTTCTAATAGAAAAATCGTTCCGATAGCAAGACAAGGAATCGAAAACTACCTAGACTTCTTTTTATCTTCAACGACCAAAACGAGAGAGTGAACGAGGTTAACATTCAATTGTTCGACATAGGCACAGTTTGCCAAAGGATACTCTTAGAAAATCGTTCTGGGGGAGGCTGGTCGGTGCTCTTGGCCCCCTCCTCCCCTCCCTACGACTAACTCGATTCTTTTGATACAATGACACAAACACAGGTCTGTCTTCCTCTACGAATAACGGCGATGACGATAAGGTTCTTATCGTCGATGATGGTAGATGTTGCACACCCATCGATAACGATCCTTGTCCTATTTGTCTGTGTTCTTTCGATAGGGCTGACGTCTCCGAGCTGCAATTTCCCTTTCGAGGACCTGACCGACGCCGAGGATTCGCTAGTGAGCGATACGGAGGACAATATCGGTACTCGTATGCCTGTCACATCCGCATAATAACGAGAACCGGGGGTAGACACGACAGAGAAAGGAAAGAAAAGAGGAAATAAAAAAGAAAAAAAGACTTTCGATTTTCCTTCGAAACGTTATCCGTCTCTTTTCTCGAGTCATTCGTTCGGATAGAATATGGAAAATCACTATCACGTGCCGCGTTCGATTTTATTGTACGATAAAACAAACGAGACTGTTCGGTTTCTGTTGCAAAAGAGTTGTGCGACATCCTCTATCGACACGTATCCTCGTTGCTTTTGAAGTAGCGTGGGATCGATTAGAACGTTATTCAGGTGGTTGTTTTTCGATGCTGATGATACGAATATTCGTTCTACCCCCGTTTCATTCAATTATGTCAGCTTCAGAACAACACATAGTGTCTGCGTAGACACTCCACTTGACCTACGTGCGGTAGTTTGTTCCTGTAAAATCGTTGTGCAGGCTCGCGTAGTGACAGAATACACGTTGTGTCGTCGAACTGCCTAATATCTCAAGAACAAGACAGAGAGGTCCATTTTTTTTTCTGTTCTTTTCTCGTTTTACTTTTCCTTTTCTTTTCTCTTTTTATTGGTTCGTTCCCTTTCGTCGTCGTGTCCAAGTTTTTGTAACGTGTACGAATGAAACAACTTCCGCTGCTTCATCGTTACAGGAATTTTACATTTGAAGGGTTCATTACGAATTCACGTTCCATTGACGCGATATAGTTTTGCTCGAAGTAGTTCCATACGCGTATGCTTCGTTGATGTTAGTTCACTTGTAATTGGTCCAAACAGAAATAAATTATAAATGGTACGTTTACTCATGAATATTAATAGAAACACTCTGTGTCCACATTTTCTTGTTTGTCACAATTCGAAATGTACGCGTAAATATGTAAATATATGCCCAACGTGTACTGTGCAGCGACGAGAAAATGGCTAGCGGGATGATACGGGGGCAAGAGATGTATAGTCTGAGGAAGAAATACAGCGAGGTTGTAAGTTCGGTAAAGCGTGAGGAGTGTTCGGAATCGAGTATAGCCGGTGGAAGAAATATAGCGAGGTTGGAAGTTCGCTCAGGTGTCAGAAGTGGTTGGGACCGCGTATAGTCGGTGGAAGAAATATAGCGAGGTCTATAGTATAGTGATAAACTTATCTACAGAAACCTGTGAAGTCAAGGGCTTGAAATTTCAGTTAAGTCCGCATGAAGTTTACTTTAGCTTTGATTCTGTCCAAATCGAAGATCGTAAAATGTCGTATGCGACCTTGGGTTAATTGTTTCTTCCACCGACTATACCCTATTACACTTTGAAGTTCACCGGACCGCTATCCCACTTCGCTTTCTTCGTCACGCGACGCTACACTGGATGATCAAATTATTAGAGCCACAGTACGAAAAATCTGTTTTTCGTGTTTACGTAGAAATAAAATCACAACAACAAAGTTTTTACACTGGATAATTTTCAATTAACAATTGTCCACTAAAGACACACAGGAAAGTTAAACTTAGCTTATGTAGTTACACAAGATGCAGTTAAGAAGTAACAATAAAATCAGTATTTTGAGAAATATATGTGCAATATGCATTTTGAGTAATTTACTATACATTACAAGCAGTAAAAACACAGCAACAAAAATTAAAATACTCAAGAAGATAATGTCCATAAATATTGCCGAAAGTGTTGCCAAGTGAAAGAAAGAAAAAATAATAAGAATTCAGTGTAACTGAACTCTCGTCTAAAAATGAATCCTGTTAGTATAAAACCGTCAATTCTTTGCAGGTAATTCTAATAATTTGATCCAAATTTGTAATTGCGACCTTTTCGGCCAATAACCAAAATACACGTGCTCTGTGTTTTCGATTATGTAAGAGAAGGTGTGCCTATTCCTTCCGCTAGCCAACTTCGCTTCTCCGCACAGTACATACAGGTTACTATTACAAAATAAGCATCAAAGACTTACGTAACGTTGATCGAAAATTTTCCAAGTATTTGTCACAATTTAACTGTCACCTTCCGTACGTAATAAACTCTTCAATGTTTTCCTTGTTTGAACTGATTGCGTCCAGAAATTGCCCGATTGTTGGGCTTATTTGTGTCGTCATTGTTCGTAGCGGTAGACTAGCCTGCCTCTATGTGTCTGCCTATATGTATGCCTTTGTGTTTGTCTTATCATTTGTTATCTGTGGTGGACTGTTGTACATTACATCATCGCTACTATCTTTAATCAAACGCCAAGAATATAATATTGTGGAAGCAATGTGTAAACGTAAGTGTTCCGACAAATATAAATATACATAGACGTAATTTATCGTTGTATTATTTGTAACAATATTCACGTTCAGGATAAATATAGAAAATTGAAAATATTTCACCATTGTAGAGGAAGTTTTATGTACATAGAACAATATTGTTGTACCGCAAGGCTATACCTATTATCTCCCAGTTATTTCTACACTTTGTTCTTGTATTAATCTACATACTAATGAGAATTAGATTTTCAGTTTTTCAATTTGCAAGAAATCGTTTCTCGATAAACAAAGTCAAACGTTAATATAGAAAATTTTGATTACCTCGAAACCGATAATAAATAGTCGACGCAGAGAAAAATGTGAACGAAGTGTTAGTACAGTTTTCAAGGTTTTCATTGTTTAAGAACTGGGTCAACGAAATAGATTCGCGAAATGGTAATTAGCGTGTAACAAGTTTTTGTCGCGCTACAAATTTTAGCATACCGATAAAGGGAGAATTTACGACCGAGTGAAATTATGCTACCGAAAACGATACCGTACATTTTCGAGTAATATTTAAGACGAGAGAAACGATCACGCTGTTTGTTTGATTTGCAATTTAGAAGTGGAGGTAAAAAGTGAAACGGTCCTCTGTATTTTTACATTGCCTTTCAAGTAGCATGATACGCGCAGAACCGACAGTTGAAAAATTCACTTTTAGCAACTGCACACAGCTTCACGAAGTGTAATATTTTTGCAAGTTTTTTGCTCCAATTTATTCATGTACATTTCCTCAAATTGAATACACCGACACTACACCAAATGTGGCGAGCTAACCTCACTTTTCTGCCGTACAACATTGAAGGAAGTAACACGTTTTAAAAATGTGAAAAAAAATGAGAAAAGAAGTATATCGATAATTTATCAAATAATACAAATACGATAGAATTCTTGAAATAGTGTTGTTAAACATACATTACTACGTCGATAATCCCAAATTCACGAAGAATATATTTTTAGTTTGTTTCAATGTCGTCCATATTAGATGTGTGAATTTTACACTTCTTTTTGTACTTCTCGTTTAACATTCTATTTTATATTTTACGTTTTACACTTCAATTTCGTTGCACATTTTCTGTTTCTGTTTTTTTGTTTGTTAGTAGATTCCTGTGTAGTTCGATGTATTTTCCTCATATGTACGTGTCTTTGAAATTTTACGCTATGTGTATTTTGTTTCTTATGTGTATTATAATTTTGACCCACTTCCGTGTAGTTTTACGTAATTCCGGTAGGTGAAGGTCTCTGGACAGAAGGGCCGAATTTTCTTTATCTAATATAAATGCTAATTACTGTTCTGTTTTATCTGTTTTACGTGCATATAGTTTAACTTTCGTTGAAGGATCCTTACAAGTAATATGTCTTCAGCACTGTGTGTATTTCATTTGTTTATGAAACTTCTCGAAATTTTACGTTACGATCAATCAAACGTTGTTACGTATTGCATAATTATCGCACAACCGCGTGTACAAGTGAAAGAAATAATTCTTCGATTGCAAATTGCATTGCCAATGTGTATACGCTTTAAAACACATTTTGTTCACGTAAATGTTTATTAATTCTTTCGTGCTTTCGTGTCTACTTTAATCTACGTGTACCGCCTTTGTACAGTGTAACATGTTCTGAAAGGTGGTTTGTTAGAAACAGAAGCCTAATTACCTACCGTTGCCATTAAACGTATTCAAATTTAGGAAAATTGGATTTAAACTGAATTGGATGTTCAACAACTTGTAACAACCTTTCAAGGTAATCTACGTTCTGTCGCCTTTTGCAATAATTATCTTTAAATACGTTGAACAAATTGAAATGGTATTACGTTTGTTGCAAAGCATAATACGAGAAGTAACTTCAATGTAACTGAGTAATTAAACATACTTTCGACTAAAGGAACGTGTTACATACAGGGTGGAGCAGATAAAGTGTTGCAAGCTGTTTTCTGCAGAGCCATTGCAGATATGCAACTTGAAATTTTCAGGTGTTAAATGGTATAGAGGGGAGAATAAAAAGAAATTTCTTAGATAAAAGTTGTTAAGTTTGATAATATAGTTCCGAATATAGAATAATTAATATACCATTCTGTTTAAAAATAATGGGGGTGACAGCCTTTCCACCCTGAAGAAATTCATCCGAACAATATTCTACCAAAATGTTGACCCCATTACACCATTTAACACCTGAAAATTTCAAGTTGATACCTGCAACGGCTTCGGAGAAAACAGCTTGCAACACTTTATCTGCTCCATCCTGTACACATACATGTACACGGTGATGCATAAATAGCGTCCACCTGGAATATTTCCGTTACTTGTAATGATATGGAAAAATGCATCACATTATGTCACCCTCCGTATCGTGCAAATTTTGCATACAACTTTTCTCCATATTGTTACATATACAGGAAATATTCCAGATGGACGGTGATTTTTCTTGCACCACCCTGTATGTCATTATTCGGAGCGATATTGAGTGTTCGAATACTGAAAAAAAGAAGTTTAACGTGAAAAAGGAATGAACGCATTTCACATGCTCTGTAGAATCCATCGAATCTGGGATCTTCAAACGGGAACGGAGATAATTAGGTATTCTGTTTGAACTGGTACGTATGTAAAATCGAACGAAAATGAACGCTTGCGATAAAGATGTTCCTGCGCGTTTGCGTGATTTTTGCTATGGCCTTGATAAACGCATCCCCATTTCGTACACATTTCTCCAAATACGTTCATTTTGATATGCCCTCTTTGTGCAGCTTTGTATCTCGTATGCGCAACTTTCTGACCAGTTTCTACATTATTATGACATGTACCGGGTGTCCCAGTTGTTTCCGATAAAACTTCGCCAGTATGTTCTATGGGTACAAGTGAGAAGAAAAAGTTATACAGACATGTGTCGTTTGAAGCTTTGTTAAAAAGTTACAACAAAAATATAGAATACGCATGGGAATGGTAACAAACTTACGGTTGCTATGATACACGACAAGAAGTTACATTCAACACCTTCAACGACCTCAGATCGTAAACACAGCTCGCATAAACGCCGATCTATTCCCATTTTGTATCATAACCGCACATCCGTTACCATCTCCTTCGTGTTTCTTATTATTGCTATAACTTTTTAACAACGCTTCAAACGACCTACGTTCACATAACATTTTCTTCTTACTTACACCAGCAGAACACACCGGCGAAGTTTGATCAAAAACAACCGGGACACCCTGTATATACGTTTTATACGTTCAACTAGCACGCAGTATATTCTAAAACGTATATGCATTTTACTCTGCCCGTACAATGTGTTTAGATGCGTTCTTTCTATCAATGAATGTTCTCACCTGTTTCGCATTTATGTACTACACACGTCGTTTGTTGGCATCACACATATTCAGCTGGTCCAGTCGATCAAGCATATCTGCGAAATAACAAGCGGGTTCTTTTCTTTCGCCTCGTTTATTATCGAGCTTCGATCGTTAACGCTCTCATTCAGCGCCGCGTAAAGTACCTCCCCCCACCCGGAAGCTCTTAACTTATTTAGAATAGATTATTATTTGCATTCTTCTTTTATTCACGTCGTTTCCGCGCCTTCTTATTTTATTTCGAGCGTTCGAAGCGTTCGTTTCCCTCAAGATGTTATTTTAATAAACATCCGTCGATCAACGTTGACATTATTTCACGCGGCGCTGAACGAACGCGTCGACGAGAGATGCCCCGTACTAATCGACCGAAGGAAAAATCTGTTTGTGCCGATTTGAATGGCTAAAAGAATAGAGCTTCTCATGTGAAGCTTTGAACAATAAAGTTTCGGCTGGTCTGGAAGTTTGTTCGAACGGTAACGATCGACTGAGAACTTTCGAAGCAAATCACCACCGGCTCGCTTCCACTTTGCCAAATAAGATTGTTGTTTTACACGGTTCTGACGTTGTTCTTGGTCATGCAGGTCGTGTTGGATGTCCACACTTCATGGCGCCGGAAGTGATCCAGCGCAGACAGTACGGGAAGCCTGGTGACGTCTGGTCAGCTGGAGTGCTACTTCATGTCCTATTAACTGGTACACTTCCATTCGTCGGCTCTCGAGATAGACTGCGAGAAGCAATTTGCAGAGGACGAGTACAGGTAGAAAAATTGACCAGACATCACACTTTCTCTCTGCTTTTCTTCTTAACCCTCGGACAGCGGATCACGCGATAGTCGCACGCACAGCTGATGCTGGGTCAAATGTGACCCAATACTGAAATCTCTTTCGTACGCAAGAGAAACCGCGTTTTTTTTTTGTTTTTGTTTGTTTTACTAGGTTATTATATGCGGTTCAAAATTATAGAAATATAGAATAATAGAGAATAACGAAGATATTTATAATGTAAGGAGAGACATCTAAAAGCCGGGTCAGCGGTGACCCGGCATCCGCCGTTCGAAGGTTAAATATAACGATAATATGTCCGAATGTTGCAATTTATATCGACGCATCTAGCTTACATTCAGCACGTTCTTGTTGCACGAGAAAGGTGTTAAATTCATAAGGTAATTCATAAAATTTGCAGATGGAAACGCCATTGTGGGACAATATCAGCGAGCCGGCCAAGGAACTTATACAAAGGATGCTCACAACGGATGTAAATCATAGGATTACCATACAGGAAGTGCTTAACCACAAATGGCTCAGAGTAAGTCACACCTTGTTGAATAAACTTCAGAATCAGAATAAAGGTTACTTTTTTCCTTTTATTATTAGCCCTATTGTCAAACTTTCTCTCGATGTATCGGAGTGGTTCACGTCGAGGTTGAACAAACGAGATCGATACAAATGTATTTTAAATAAACTCTAAAAACTGTCTTTGGAAAAATTTCAAAGTAAAAACTTTTACCAATGATATTGAAAAATAAATAATTGTAGGTAGTTTGTTGTTAGATCTATAGTCAAAGTTTCGTTGAAGGATATTTTGCAAGCTTTCGGTACAAATGTATTTTAACTAAGGTCTAAAATCCTCTTTACAAAGATTTCATTGTAAGAAGTTCCATTGAAAAGATATTGAAAAATAAATTGTAGGTAGTTTTAAAGCTGAGGATAACTCGATTGTTGCGTTTAAGGGGGCACATCACCCCAATGCTAAAAAATGAGGAAGAAGCTTAATTAGTATTGTGGCTATGGTCTGAACGAAAGTAAAATGAAAATATTGATTATTTACAAAATGGCAGCATTTTGAATTTAGATTATGGATTTTTTTAGCATGTTAAAAGAATAAGAAAAAAATTGCATTATTACGCGTTGAAATCTGCCACAGTGAAAGGGTTAATGGGGTAAATCACTCTGATGCGTCTAAAAAGAAGGAAAAGTTTGGGAATTTTTTTTACAGGTAATTATTAAATAAAAGGTTTCAATTTTTTCAGAGGATGCAAACGTAACTTTCAGCTTTTTTCTCCAATTGTCAGAAAGTAAAAATGTTACAAAATGGAGGAGGAGTTATTCTCTAATTGCGAAACCTCTTCTACTAGAACATCGATTGCTTGCCGCCATCGCTGGCAAGGATTCGGACGTCTGAAATCAAAATTTCTTTCTAATTTGTAAATAAAAATATACCATCTACAGTATAGTCTAAGATTTTCCAAAAATTGTACTTATTACAGAAATGGTGGCAGTTCGAAGAGGAAACGTCTCTTTTCACCAAAAAAGTCAACTTAAAACGTTTCCAAAAAATGAAATAATCGACACATCGAAAAAATCTCACGGTACATTGTAGATAATACATTTTTATTTATGAATCAACAAGAATTTTTAATTTCAGACGTTCCAATCCCTGCCAACGATGGCGGTCAGCAATTGACGTTCTAGCACAAGAAATTTCTCAATAATTCCTCCATTTTGTAACATTTTCACTTTTTAAAAATTTGAGAAGAAAGTTGAATGCTACGTTTATATCCTCAAAAAAAATTGAAACTTTTCACTCAGTAGTTACCTGTGAAAAAAATTCCCAAACTTTTACCTATTTTTAGACGCCCCCGGTGTGGTGTACTCCCTTAAAACAGTAGGTAAGGTGAGATTATTAAGAAGTGTACCTATAACTTACAATAGAAGTGTAGCTATTTTTAGTATTAGCATATATTCAAGCATTCACGTTAACAACTTCTATTTAACGGGATGATACAAGCGTATCTGCTTCTTTTTATATCGTATCAGGTTTTCGATAAACGGCCTCATTTTCTGTTATTATATCCGGTGAATGTGCGTGCGCATGTGCACGGCATATGGTGTAATAAAGTGAGAATATATCTATATGACACGTCAGTTAGCCAGTGACCTAAGGTAGCCAAGCTTGGAGTCACCCCATATATCGATGCAATACACGTGCAACTGGGCTATCGATCGCTATAGCAGGGGCAAAGTTCCACCGGTTAATGAAAATAACTGTAGCGGTGTATATTTTTCTCTGTGCTAGTTACAGTTTTTTGAACGTGACTGCACATTTGCAGGATGCCCCAAGAACTTCATAGAAACGAGTATAGTAATCGTGATATACATCTTAACGTAACG
>NW_017100176.1:584282-588882 GCF_001263275.1 Habropoda laboriosa
TCCACGCAAACACACACAAACTGTGCATTTATTAAAAATAGTTGAACTTCTATTATTACTTCGTCTGTAACGTCAGTTTGGTTCATTATGATTCGAACGAAATGTTAACTTAATTATGGCTTCGGAAAAACATCGATTATTCTGATACTCGATGAACATGCAAATTTTATAGTTTTATCGTTTATGAAACTCGTAAGAAATAATAATTCCCATTGATGAAACTCGGAGGAAATAATTGATGGAAGATGGTGGTTTATTCGATGCTTTAATATCAGTGGTAATATTTTCCAGTGATTTATCGCACCTCACATTACAGTACATATTGTGTCACGCTCATAATTTATAACGACAATATTGAAATTGCATAATACCTAAACAAACTGCATTTGTAGGATCGTGATAAGGGTGTGGCCCGAATACATTTAGCCGAAACTATAGAAGAGCTTAAAAAATTCAATGCTAGACGAAAACTGAAGGAATCTGTGAAAGCGGCAATCTCATCAGCAAAATGGCACATCCCGTATTCGGAAATTAATGGTGACAGCTTTTTCGACATAGGGGACGACGAAGTTATAACCACAGGTACAAATATGTTCAAAAAAGAAAAAAGAAAATCTTTACGTATTGATTAGTAAATTATAGATAAATGGGGTGAGAATTTAGAATTTGCCTGAACGAAATCACACAGTAAGTGTCTTAACTAAGTGTCCTATAAATTTCTAATACTTTTGTATAGTTATTGGTATTTTCCTACAATATTTACTTGAAGATTACTTAATCGTTACATCGTAATTATTCCATTTACAAATATAATTCATTAATCGATGGTTTTTTTTTTTATTTTAATTGCATTTAATTGAATTTTATAGTAGAACTTATTACTATATTATACCATATTTGTATGATTTCGCATGAATTAAAAGTATGCGATGAAATATGTCAATATTGTTAAGGATACTTTGTAATTCACTGATTATGCGCAACAATATGAAATGTTCTAAACATAAAATTCTTTCGTAGGTGCTGTAGCTGAAATTTTAGACTCTCTGGATGATATTGAAGTACTTCAAGAGAGTGGAAGACTGACAGGTGACGTGATACTTAATGCAGTCAACGATTATCGTCTTCGAGCTATTTTAGAGGTATGGACTCTTTAAAGGTATTAGAAATTATATTATTCGTTCTATTAGTAAATCTTGTTAAAGATGTACAACGAAATAGTACATGAAGTACAGTTCCCAAATTTTTGCAAAGATGAATTGTCTCGATTACTTTAGGTGAACTACAAATTTACCTTTCGTAGATTTCTTTGTTCACTGTTTTGCATAAATTGAAGCACGTACGTTAAAAAATTGGTAAAATGTTGCAAAAGAATCGTAACGACAAACTTTAAATAATGTAGTAAGAGAAGGAATTTTTTTCACTTATTTTTTATTGACGTAGGAGTCAAATTTATCGGTGTTACATGTTTCTTATAACAAAGTAGCATCTTAGGGTTAACGATAAGGGATATTTCTCAAGATTCGTTAAAAATGTCGAATATCAATATTTCTAAAAGCTAGATTCGCATATTCCTATACGCATTTAATTTTCATCAATATAAATTTTCACTACAGTCGTCTTTTTAATATTCACATGACGTATTTTACTTTACCAACAATCGACGTGGTAGTTTTCTCACGGTGTGGCGCCACCGTTGCTTTCTCTCGTCTTCAAGGTCATATCCTTTTCAAATCTACTCGCCCCACGTATCTCTTATCATGTTTATATCCTGAGGGAAGAGGTACGCGCCCTCATTTTAGCCGGGAAAAGGGCGCAAGCGCTCGACCCCGATTATCAAGATGGCTGACGTGCTAGTCTAATAAACAAAATGCTATACAGGACCGCGGAGTCACTGATACTTGTCCTTCAACAGGCAGATGTTTATATACATCTCCTTTGTGTTACATAAAAGGACACATGGGGTTGTGTAAACCACATGTCGGGGTTATGACAGAAGTTTCGTAAACAAAAATGCACCTTTGCCAGTTAATGTTCATCGGCGAAGTAGAACTGGCCGGTGACCTCCTTGAAATTACTCGTCTCTTGGTAAGTAACTCGATACCAAGGGAATATGGCGGGTAACGATCCCTCCATTGGTTTTGTATTTTCTTTCGTCGGTAATGTAAACAATACCGTCGTCCCATTCGGCACACACGGTATATACTCAATACAGCGTGACGTGATGGGACATCTAAAGGTTCCACGACGAACTAGCGTGTTTTCCCGCGAATACGATTAGTGCGTGGTTGGTAGGCTTGACAGTTGGATCGGTGAGAAGCAATCGGAATTATTTGTGTAATTTCAAGATTCGATACTTAAGCTTGAACAAGTTTCATTCTTTCAAAATTGTCAATGTAAGTATCGTGTTACTTAACTAGCTGTTCGTAATTTCAATCTACTATTTATTGGGAACTGTATTTCGAAATAGTAATAGAGCAACGATGTAGAATTTGTAACGGACCATATGTCACGATGAACGTATATACGTAGCATAGACTGTTAGTCTTATTGTTAGACAATAACTAATGCGTTTACTGTTTGAAAGTAGAATATACTCCTAGTCTCGAAAATTCCGCAGAATGTATAACGTGGTTATTCTTCTTTTAGCTTTATGACAGGATTTCGACTCGAGTTCCAACACCATGTCGAGCACCGCAAACAGACGCAGTTCAGCGCGCGCGAGAAGTGGAAGAGCTTCTTCGAGAAATACAGCATTCAACAATACGAAACATCGATAGGGCGGATCTCCGGGAGCTCCATGAACTTTTGGTCCAGCCGCATATGAGGGTAAGTCTTGGAGTAA
Organism: Habropoda laboriosa; assembly: GCF_001263275.1. Taxonomy (NCBI): domain Eukaryota; kingdom Metazoa; phylum Arthropoda; class Insecta; order Hymenoptera; family Apidae; genus Habropoda; species Habropoda laboriosa. The sequence continues at coordinate 587,128 of NW_017100176.1, forward strand.
TTTATTCTAATATTACATATACGTCGTATAATAATATTTTTACATTAACAAAATAAATGGCCGATTAAGTGAGGCAGCACGTGTTACGCTGTTAATATCTGACTAGTTCTCGAACTAAATATTAATATTAGAAATATTATCAGAGAGAAATAGTAGATTATTGGATCTTGATTTATGGCTTAGGTGTGTAATAAGGTAAGAAAAGTAATTACAGTGTGTAATGAAGAGTATATAATTTTTCCTATCTCTGGGAAAATTAGTTTCGAAAATTTCTAGGTTAATACGAAGTGTGATTCAGAAGAATGTAATTTAATACCCAGGTTTCTAATTGTACGTTAGAAATAATGTTTAGTTTAATTGACTTAAACTTTCGATCTTGCTGGAGTGAGGGAAATATTTGCACTTAGTCGAGAAAGTCTTTAGTTAAAAAATAATAATGCGTTTGAATATTGTTTACCTATACAATAAACATTCATTTTTACTGAAGTACAATATTGTTGAAAGCAGAACTATGTACTTTATAGTTTTTGTTCAAATTTGAAATGCTTTATGGTTTCATGCATTAATTAGTGCAAAGACATACTGTGTTCAGCACAGTTCTGTTCCAGATGAGAAATTCGAGATTTTAAGGTCATCTTCGTTTTTTTCACAACACTAGATCCAACGACATACTATGTATGCATCCTCCAAGTTCATTTAGGGTTGTTCAGAGTGACTTCAGGTTAAGTTACATGATTCTAACATTAAAAGATTGCCTTCAATCTTACACTAATCAGTTTTATTATTATGAAATAGCTGCATTAGAAACTAATTTTCAATTACCATAGAATCCTCTTCTTAAAGCAAAGTCAAATGATTTATTGATTTAACTGTTGTTGGTGCCTGTAGGCGTTTTAAAAAGGAGGATGTTAAACAAACAGAATTTGCATTTCTTAACTGTGTATCCACTATGAAAGCCAAAGGAAAAAGTATCATCTTACATATCAGTCTAATGTATGAAATCCGCGTAGTTGGGAACTATCCCCCGGTTTTACGGAAAACTGAAGTCTGATCATCTACACTGCGTGTCAATTGTCGTATATTGTCGTTAGAATAATAACAAACGAAGTAGGTCGTGTGTAAAGACTTAGTTGTTTACTAAGAGACAGTGTTTTTCCAGAAAAGGATAGAATATGTATATGTCTCGGGGAGACAACAGTAAAAAAACTAATTTGTTGTTGTTTCATAGCTATAACACATCTTATTACAAGAAAAATAAACTTAGGATACGATAAAACGAAATTGTTGCGGTAATTAATCTAATTAGCTATACGTAGGCTCTCCTCTATTTTCAATTAACTCAATCATTCGATTGTGTACGTATATGTACATATATATTATTCACGCATACACATACTGTGGAACTGTAGCTGTGTAGCTCGCAGGGACACGCTTCTCCTTTGATTTTTCTTCCAAGCTGAGCTTCTTGTATGCAGCGGCACTTAATTCGCGCGAACGAATATGCTAAGTACGTAAATTGATTGGAAATCCGCGTATAATCGAAAACGCGTTATTCGATGTATTCCCTACCAGATTATAATCGCGCAGTATAAGCGACGTTCGTCGAGGCACTCGTTCGACAGCCTAGTAAACACCGACTAAGGACGAGTCGTCCTGCCCGATTTCTGATCGCTGTACGTTCGCAACGGTTCTGGGAAAAATTCTAGGCTTTAACTTCTTAGAACTCGGGATATTTCTTGCGAGCCAAACATAAGA
>NW_017100176.1:588990-591071 GCF_001263275.1 Habropoda laboriosa
ATACTTTTTCCTCTGGCTTTCATAGTGGATACACAGTTAAGAAATGCAAATTCTGTTAGAGTCTTACTTTTTTATTGTATCCCTGTCATGACGATTATTTTATTATATTTACGATAGTTTATTATAACTTTTATCACTTCGAGAATAAATAACTATTGGTTTCTGATTGCTTCGAATATAAGCATTGTGTCATCAAAGAATTTCTTATTTCTATTAATTTGTCATTAATTATTTTTCACTATTTTTGGTTTTTATTAAACATTAATGTACAACAGAATCTTTGTAAATAATTCACAATATGAGTTTCTAAGTGGTTAATTTACGAACAGACCATCATCCGAAGAAAACGAGGTGGAATATAAGTTATAAGTATGGTCATCTTGAACCGCATTTCTCATAACTTTCCCATCATTTCCGGGAAAAGTGACAATTACATTTTTCGTTCCTTAGGATGCGCAAAATCATATTGTAAAAAAATTTTCATTCCGGTCGTATGCCAAAATTGGCCTTTTTTTAACATCCTCCTTTCTCGCGCTGCGCCCTTGGCGCCTATAAGCGTTTTGAATATATTCTCGCGCTGTGACCTTGGCGCGCCTATAGGCGTTTTGAATATATTTTTGCGCTTCGTCCTTGGCGCCTTTTGTCACACTTTCACCTTAATTTAACCCTTAGTTTTGCGTATTTCTACTTTGGTTTAATGAAAGGAATGCTAAATTTTAATTTAAAAATTTTTAAAAAATTTTCAAACTCAAAAATGAGCGATTTTACGACCGCGTTCAAACGTCTGTCGTTTGTCACGTGTGTTATATACCGAAATCTATCGCAGCGGAAGGGTTAAAGCGAAATACTCTGTAAACTAATAGAAAGGCCAACGTCCAATCACGAGAAAAGCAATAAATACATTGAAAAATGGGTCGACGAATTGGCAGTCTTTGCAATATCGTTCTCTTCCTCTCCTCTGTTTGCCGTTTTTGGGAGAGGTGTCGATGCGATAGGGTCTCGCAATTACATCGTTCTTCCTTTTCGCCGTGGCAGTCGTCGTTAGTGGTAGTATATTTACCGCGGTGTTTGACATTGCTTGCGATACACCGTAAATAGGGCGCAGAAATGTAGGTCGATCGTTAAAATTCTCATTTAAAAATCCCGTAGCTGTGGCGAGAGGAACATGTAAAGAGGGGAAAGGATTATACGAAAGAGCAGGACAAATATGAAGGAAGAAGACAAAAAAACAGGCAGGGATAGACGAAAAAGAACAGGTTCTGATAGTCCAATGGATCTATCTACCCCGCGTGAAACGACTTATTAATTTTCCCTTTCATTCGAGACACTAGACGTTCATTATTCCAAATCTAGCCTAGTGTAACGTTACATTGTGTGGTTCAAGTTCGATTAGTGTTAACAGAACGTGTAATCAACTCAAGGTTTTATTAGAATACCGGCGTTTCAGTTTGAGCGTGGGGGAAGATCGATACGACGATAATCTGCTTTCGTTTTCGTATTGTTGATTATGTAAATTACGCAATCCTTCGAATTATATAGAGTTTGAAAAATATTCCTGTCGAAGTGGAAAATAATATTAGACAGTATTCTTCATTTGCTGCGATTTTACTACAATCATGGAAAATGTTATATAGGGTGAAGAGATTTTTTAGCAAACTTAATTTTTAATTATTGTTATTTATGCAATGAAGGAATTCGGTGATATTTTATCAATTTCAAGATGAAATTGAATTGTCAAGACTATAAAGAATGATGGAAGATAAGATTTAGTAGATTTTCTGTGGTAGTAAATTAGGTGTCTATGATAGCTTTGGTGGCTTATAAAAAAATTAGAATCAGCAGATTTTCTGTGGCAATAAATCAGGTATCTATGATAGCTTCGGTACCTTAGAAAAAGAAAATTAATCGTTTCTTTCTATGGACCATAACGTGTCTAATTATTTAAGCTAAACTTTCTTTGTTATATAAATATTATTTAGGCAATAATTGAAATTAATTTTTGCATTTCTATCTAAGTAAATTTTGTTCAATGAATAACTCAGTTAATTGCAGTGGGACAAACATAAGTGGACACTGCGTTG
>NW_017100176.1:591402-637495 GCF_001263275.1 Habropoda laboriosa
ATACAGAAGTTAAACAAATTAAAAAGACGTTCGTTGAAATTGTGTATTTCATAACATATTTTATATTTCATATTCTGTTATTTCATAACATATTTTATATTTCATATTTTGTTATTTCATAATATATTTTATATTTCATATTAAATTTTACATTTTAAGTTTTATTATTTCATACAGTTCAATTTTAAACAACTAACAACATTAGCAACTTCTAAGTTTTTAAATTCCAGAATTAACGTTTCATTTTTGAACTTCCGACATTGTGTGTTCGAGGCTACCAGTTCGCGAAATGTTTATCTCTCGTTTTTTAATGCGGTATCTCCGAAAAATACATGTACGAGAAAAGTGCATGTTAGACGATACTATAGTGATGGATCCTTGCCAGAGTCGTATTAGCACTTCTCGTTACAGTTTGAAAACGTCCAAAGTGAAGCTGCAGTTCCTGGAATGATGAAGTGTAACTACCGTTCAAGCGTTCAAAAGTCACGATACGAGTTTCAATGCGATTCCACTGGTACGAGGTAGTTACGAAAGCGAATATCGGTTCATATACCTGTCGTATTAAAAAAAAAAAAAAAAAGGGAATCTGCTCGCGTTAAAATTCGCTGCTTATCAGCCCTCGAGCGTGTAATTTATAGTAGCTTTGAAAAAAGAAATTATTGTACTCTGATATTTGTTCACTTACCGTTCAGATTTACTCGTGTACATCGATCCTCTATTTCTAGTACAATACAAGCAACAAATTTTTGAGAACACGGAGAACATTAATTTAAAAAAATTATTTTGTAGGTTAGATTTTAATTTGGTCGTCATACTCAAAGACTTTCACTCGGTGCAAAATTATTATGAATTAATGTTATAAAAAATTTTCGACACTGCTAAGTATGATCTATATGAGATCTCTTGGGTAATATTGTGTCGATTTTATTTAACACTTTACATAGATATAAATTATAAAGTATTTCGTGTATATAATTTTAACACTTATCAGTGAATTACTGATAAATGATTATATTGTTAGTCTGAATCCAGCAGAAAAATTTGTACTGTGCAATATCGAAATTGTATTATAGAAAACCATAAGATAATTAATGATTCTAAATAATATACGTATAATCACTTTTAATATCAAATGCAGTAGCAATCTACGAGATAATAAAGAAGTAGATTTAATCAGTCCCCCCTTAATGTTTTAATTTACGACCTCGCTGTATCGCTTCCGCCAACTATACGTTGTCTTCTTTAACCGTTTCGCGGCCACAAGGACGCGTACGTCCCGCTTGAGTGCTGGAACAAAAATTGATTTGAATTTAGTATCAGTTACGAACACGACGAACCCCAAATAAATCACAAATAAAAGGGAAAAAAATACATCGGTGACAGAATGATTAACAGGTTCGCCTAAGCAACAACTTGCTGGCTTCCGTTTCATTCTGGAAACGATACTTCGAGGAGAAATGTTTGTCAACAGTTCTCTAACTGTTGCATCCGACGTGTTCTGAATGTTCGATAGTGTTTACAATCGATCAATCGTATTCAGAACCGTTCAGACAGAGAGGAGGGATGATAGCAAAGGCATCTGTTAGAAGAAATTGATTTCTTACTTGCTACCTGTTCACCGCTGAACAGAGAAGGGAACCTACCGAATTTCAAATAAACATTTGTAAGAAACACTCGGAAAACAAAGAATTAAAATCCGGATAGTGCGGTATCCCAAAAATAACTTAATCTTTATTTCTAAGCGCTGCTTAAGATTTCCGGCGTCCGTCTTGCTCGACGGTTATTTCCAGAATGTCCTTTCCGCGTCGTATCCCACGTTGCTCCGAAAAGCCGTTGGAGCCCCCTCGTTCGACTTTCCAGGGAAAGGGCTCAATTTATGGGACCCTCAGGTACCCGCGCGCTTTCTCTTCCTGGGTGACAAATTCCAGGCCACCACTTTGCCGCCGGAATCTCGCATTTCTTACACATTTCGCGATACTATTACACACAAGCTCGTGTAAATATTCTCGTTTGTATTATTCAGTTGCTTCGAAGATTGAATACAGGTAGATTCAAACACTACAAATAGAACAGACGGTCTGTTATTCTGACCCTTTGGTCCTCATCCTGTGCCTCGACGAGACGAGCCATCGAAGTGACCACGATCGAAGCAAAGCGACGCAATCTAGTTTATTATCGTAACAACTGTAGATCTTACCGGTTAGCTAAATATTTATAGACACGCTGATTAAATAATTAACGTGGCCAAAAGAGCTTTTAATATCCGAGGACATGCGCTGTCCAGTATGGTTAAGTTTGATCCTGAAGCATGCCTGAACTAATTCTGTTCCTCTAAATTGTCCTCTTTAAATAAATCACTGTTCAGTGAACGATAGATAAAATTAGCCAAGTGAACTATATATAGTAATTATTTAATTTGCCGAATTATTAAATGTTTCGGTTAATTGGTCTTAAGCAATTCTAAGCATTACAGAAATATACGGTATTGTTTTTATTAATGTACGTGTTCTTTAGTATGTTAAGAATGTTTATCACAAATAGGTAATTATCGAGGTGTTTTTGGGTCTATAAATATAACGAATAGTGTAATAAAAACTTTTTTAAATAAATACCTTCGTTTCTTTTATAACTCATATTTTTTGTTAAAAAATAGAAATCATTAATTTTCTTATAACGTGTTATCGTATATAAATTTATTTCTTTTTCGCGGGAAGTATTTTGAATACGCTTTTTTTTTTGTTATAAATACATACAATAATTTGCATGTCGTAAAAAGAGCGAAAGAAATGCAGCAACTATGTATGCAAACGGATAATGCAAAACATAAGAGAGTGTTCGTCATTTAAAACGAATGTCATGTTAATCGAAACCAACTTGTCGTTTCCATATGTAGTAGGGCAACTGCGACTGGCTATTTGGGTATTATGTACAGTCTATGTAAAAGATACGTAGATAGAGACCATTCAGCTGAATTTGGATTGATCAATTAGCTCGTGTTATACGTTTTGATGCTTACTATTTTTTAATAGGAAATTTCGACAGCATCGAGATCTAGTGAGAACTCCGTACAATGTGAAAAAAGATTGTTCACGTTAAATTTCGTATTGCAAAATATTGTTCGTACGTTGCACTTAATCAGTATGAAATTACTCAATGCAAAGGTGCAACCGGAACAGTCCACTTTGATCAAAGGCTTTTTAATCGACGCATTTTAACTGCTATACAGAGTGTTCCAAACGTTTGGATCCAAATTAATACGAAGTATTCAGAGTGTCAAATAGACGAAGATGTTTCATTAAAGACAGATAGGTCGAATCGACAAATCGATATTTCTTTCGTGTGTGTAATATAATTCTGAAAAACTTTGCGACACTCGACAGTGTTCGCATAGTTACCAACCGAGTAAACAAAATCAATTTCATTAAAACTTCGTAGCATTATTTTAACAGATATTATTTATTAAAAAAGAAATCAATATACATAGCAGAATGTCACGACAAGTAATAAAACGAATAAACGGAATACATTTTCCATTAACTGATGGAAAACAAGGAGTTACATACGTATACATTTCCTAAGACGATTGCAACGGTTTCTAAGTCACTACACCTTTTCCTTTGTTTGACTATACAGAGGGTTTACGTTCCGAGAGAGCATCGTAGGACACGTTCAAGTGTAAATACCGATGTTCAAATGCTTTCTTCCGAAAATCAAATTCCCCAATTGTTAACAGAGGAAGTTGAATCTTGTACATAGTGCGAACCATGGTATAGCGAGGTCGTAAATTAAATTTTCGAACTACAAGACCGCTTGACGTCGTCGCACGTGATCTTTTACACTGTGTTCCGTTTTAAGTTTTTGTGGAATAAAAGAACGACGACTTACGACTAACGGTGTTTCATTTACAAATGAAAAATTTGCAAATGTTAATTATGATTTGGAATATTTGCAGTTTTTCCTTGTGTCTGAATAGCTGTTAATATTTTATTAAACTGAATTTACTAGTTGGCCCCAAATATTCTTCTTACATCTCCGAAGTTTCAGATCTTTAATTGCTTGTATTTCTATCAATTCGATTGTATCGAGACACCCGAAACATGTTTGTTTTGACTTTTGACCGGTTTTTGCGATCTCGCTATATTTCTTCCACCGACTGTACCTTCCAAGGGAACCGATTTTGACGAAACTTCGGTATAAAAAAACACAGGTATTTTTTTATTTCCCTAATCGTTCGTAGTGAAGAGGTGAAAATTACCCTCAAAGGTAGAGATAGCAAATATATTTAGTCTAACATCTCGAAAATTACTATAAATACAGGGATAGTGTAAGTCTGACGAATTTTCTATTTCTCAACAACAAATTTGATTTGTTACGTTTGATTGTATTCTACGAAGATTGTCGATAAAAGTAAGCTTCAAATATTCCTTTTAGTCCACTATGTACTAAAGTTTCATAAAAATCGGTGATTATCTAATTCCTTATCAAATCCCTCTTTAGATCTGTTACGTGAAAGAACGTAATCTTTAACCCTTCACGGTCTAACTAGACATAGGAATTCTCGCCTACGGATCTCCATACACTGACAAATCGTAAATTATAAACAACAAGAAACCTTCTTTTCATACATCAATATCACACTGAAACTGAATATTTCATAACTAAAATTACCCTGAAATATCGAAATAAAGTCAAACTACACTGTACTGCCTGGCACTAGCGAAAAACGAACGACGGACAAACTCCACTATTCTGATCGCAAAGAGTTGAAGTTCGGTCACGACGAATTCATGGTTAGACGTTTCCAGTAGCACTGTACGACAAGTCTGTTAGGAATCGGTAGGCAGTGGCGTTGACGGTACTGTGAAAACGTCGCTTCCTCGACGCGGTGGTTGCTGGTCGTGTCGCGCGTTAGACCAGGGATGCAGAGGGAGAGACGGCTGGCAGTAACTAAAGGGTGGAGAGTGGGGGTAGTTGTGGAGAAAGGGGAGGGAAGCTGGGTAAGGGTGGGCGTCAAGCTACGAAAGCTAGTATGTCGCAGAACGTAGATCGCGAGCGACGCGTTCCGCTTCCCCTAATTCACGGTTTCACCGAGAACTGCGTGTCCCTTGAGGTCGATCGTGTTGTGGAACACGTGGAGATGATTACCGTTCGGTGACAGTTCGCGAACGAACCGGGTACACACAGTCGGTTTTCGACACGCTTAACAAAATACCGGGCCGAGAACGCGAACAACCGCCTTTATTTCTATAGCAACGTTTCCTCTCGCGTGACCTGTAAACAGCCGGCATACCCGGCTGCTCTGGCAGAGCCTCGACACGACCTCTCGCGAGCGTGACGCACTTTTTAACGTGGCGCTGTCGAATATTGTGTGCTTTCACCCTTTTCTGTGCTTCAAGACAAACGGTGCTTTCACCGAAACGGAAGTGTGTTATGACGCTGAAAGTTACGTGTTTGGGTATGCCCCTCGCGGTACCAAATCACCGAAAACCACACATATCCCACTGACCCACACACAGTTCAAACGGCTCTCTCCATTACCCATCTCTCCACGCCTGACCTTTTCATTCACCAGTTATTCACTCCGCGGTAGACTCTGTTCAGTTACTACGAGCTGTTTAATACTGGATGTTCATGGTTAGTTGGTCAAATTCCCCCTTTCCTAATGACCAACTTCACTCTACTCCTCGCGAGTGTTTCCTTGGGCTAAACACACTTCGTTAGAAAATAAACGACGAGACCTGAGGAAAAGAAAAACAAGGAGGAGAGAGTAAATAAAGTATTTGTTTACAAGTTTTCTTCACTTGAAAAAAAGAAAAAAACTGCGGGACACTGGTAGTATATATACGTACATAGTTTTTACATCGGAGTATCTAATTTCCGGTATCTGCGAGTAACCCCTTCCGAGAGAGAGTTCTAGCTTCTTTGTAGGATAGAACAAAAACAAGGAAACAAAGAGTTTCGAGGGTTGAGCGGAATTTTCTAAATCTAGGGGAAAAACTAGATCGCATTTGATGCACGGATGAAAGAATCTCGTGTAGTATTCGAGGGCGTTGATCTCCGAGCGGTCACCGCGTGCGAAAAGGCGTCGAATGTCTTCGTCATGAATAGGTTACACGCTTCTTATGTAAGCTTAATCCGATGGATACAAAGAGAGACCGGAAAGTAACGTTGGACTGCAATATTCTCGACTATCGTTTACTCTGCAACGTTGACGCAAATATTGGCCAGTCTGGATGAAAACAAAGACGGCTGATTAGGCAGAGGATACGTTAGTCGATGTGCTGATATTTTACGGTCACTAGAATTTTCAGAAGACCTTAACTTCACAAAGACTGCTTAACTTTCTCGTTTTTACTAAATATAACGGGGTACACCTTTGCTTTCGTTATTTAGCTAAATTTTCTTGCGAAACGAGTATTCACATTTTCTGATATAATAACAATTTAGTTTGCAAACGGGAATATCTGCATTCAGAAATGCGTTTTCGTTTCTTCGTCAAATTTATCAGTTTACCCTCGGTTTGAATTTGTTCTTTTTTTCCGAGGTTTTCGTATGAAACACAGTTTCGCTATTTTTTCACCTGCTTAAGAAATTTTGTTGCACATTTTCCGACACGGTAACAATTTCATTTGCAAATGGAAAATATCTGCGTTCTCCTTTCTTCGCCAAAGTACACCGTGAAAATTTATTAGCCTGAATATTTTTTGAATTCAATTAGATATTAAAATGCCAGGCTTGTGTCTTTCAGAAATTTCGTTGTGTTTTCACAGGTAATCCTGTGATCTGAGAGATTGTTTTCGCGTTCGGTTTAGCCATTTCAAAGTTACGCACGAATACCTAATTAAGAAAGTAGAATCACCTTGTTGCAATTTGCTGCAACAGTCGAATAACAATGAACCGTCTTCTGTACGAACGCGTAAAATTTGAATATTTTGTTTGTCAACACGATTCGAGATGCTAGACGAGCTTGAAATAAAATTACGAACCGGTTGTACGCAATGTAGCTATCGATATTTTGTTAGGTGGTAGCGCGGGAACGCTAATGAATTTAGACTTGATTGACCGAAAACCAATAATTTTGCGGTTTCCTCGGATAACTTAACCACGTTCTCCTATTGGCTCTATAGATTCCGCAGATTGCCGGGATATTTCACGTCGGATCCCACTCCTGTCATAATCAGTTCATTTTACCACCTAGGAGTGCTTCTTTTCTATCACCTGATCTTTGCTCCCGGGCTGTACTCTGTGGAACGGTGTGAATCTTGTATCTTAGACAGGTTATCTGGCTCATTGTCAGCTGTTAAAGAAGTAGGTTTCGCAGAAGTTGAAATTCTAGATATATACCTACGTATATATATACATCGGACACTTTTATACGATCATCTTGTATTTTAAAATGGCTCACTAATGTCTTACCTCTTTCACTGGCTTTGCTATCGCTGCAATCGATAATCCTTTAGGGGTTGCTTGAGCAACTACGAAGAATGCTTCAGGGATTTGTGTTTTTCTGCTTGAATTGCTTCGATTTAAACGCCTATGTTTTATTCGCAGAATACGTTTGCTCGATGTTCCCTCGCTATAGTTCAAATGAAATATCCCTTTTATCGAGAAGTTCCTCTTACAACAGTTTGTTATGTCCTGTACTAAATGTCTTTATATCGGACTTGAAAAAAAAAACTCGTAGCTTCGGTATAAATATTATTCCTTTTATTATGTAGTTTTTAAAACAACGATTACACGTTTTTTTTTTTACTTTCAACGCTTTCTGTTGTTTCTAATCAAATTATAATATTTCTGGTGGGAAACTTGTTTCTAATTCTATGTTAGAATGTTTCTTTGCACATTTGTAAATATCATATGAATAGCTACGCTGTTTATCGATGATTTACATCGACGAATTACATCGAGTACGGGTGAATGCTACAATATACAGGGTGTCCCAGTTGTTTTTAATCAAACTTTGTCAGTTGGTTCTGTGGGTATAACTAAGAGAAAAATGTTATGTAAACATAGGTTGTTTGAAGCTTCGTTAAAAAGTTATAACAAAAATACGAAGGGGATGGTGACGAACTTGCGGTTACTGTGATACAAAGCTTCAAACGACCTATGTTTATATAACATTTTTTTCTTACTTATACCCATAGAACGCACTGACAAAGTTTGGTCAGAAACAATCAGGACACCCTGTAGATAAAGATTTTCTTCTGCTCGCAAAAATAAGTTCTGATAAGAAGGTTTCGTTAGTTTTATCATTATTCCTGGAATTGAAGTTATATCATACATTTTCCAGATTTGTAATTATGAAAAAAAAAAAAAAAAGAAATGGGCGATAGTAACGTTAACTTTTACAAGTTAATTATTCCCTTTCAATCAAATTTTAGAAATTAATTTTGTAATGAAATCTTTCTTTTTCTTTAAACATACAAACATTAAAGCACCTAAATATTAAAAATTACTGTTCTTTTATTACAATTATGGATATTATGTAGGCAGTAGTGTTTTTTAAAATATTTTTTTGCCTTAAAACGCTAAAATGTTAAAAGTTTCTCACTCTTTTACTATCGATGTTATTGTGATTTATTGTAACTCACTACGTTTGGAACAAAGTCAATTATACAATGGAGTCAGTACTTTGGGGCTGCTCGTCGTTCTTTATTTCCTCCCCCATTGAGTATTCTAGTCGCGCGAAAATTTGTCTCCCAGGCGGGGTCTATCTTGAGAATTCCGTGCGTACTTTGATAACAAGGTTTTAGTTTCATCCTGGAAATTCCGTACGTAGTCTACCCAGTTTTAAAAGTGCAAGTGTAGTTTATACATACTCGTTTCGATACACGTATCCTACTTTGTAGCGCTATCACGTTTACGCTGTAAAACAAAGTGCTTGTCTATAGAGCGATGTCCGAGAACCAGTAAAATTGATGGCGTTAGTAGTAACTTTTGCAAAAAAAAAGGAAAACATGCTTTTCAGAATCATGAACAAAGATTTCAAGCGACCAGTTAACTAGTTTTTTACACCGCCTTTTATAAACTTTCGCGCGACGATGCCGTAAAATTTTAAATATAAAAAAGTTACATCGAAACGTGTATTTGAAATGAAATTTGTGTCGAAACGTGGATTTCAATGGTGAATATACATGTCGTTAAGTAAAATGTACCGAAAATGGAGTTGTTACAAATGAGAAAAATATTGGTAATTCCAGTTGCATTAATATTTTTGATACGGTCACTTTCATCATGAAACGTTATTAGTGATTTTTAAGAATAAACTTCGATGTTTATTTACAAAAAAAAACATCGAACACAATTTAAACGTTCAAAACAATTTCCATTATTTTCGATGAGAATTTTTCGTTTAATAGGCAACTGACGAAAAATTCCTCTCTGAAACATTATCGCCGGTTTCAGTCCTTAAATTTTTTTCACAAAGTGAACAAAAGCACCGAATTAATTTCTACACCTGATACAATATTAGAACAGGAAAGATACACAAATTCTTATGTAAAGTATTTTTTACTCCAGATTTTTATAGCTATTAAAATCAATAGGTTTAATATGATTTAATTTAACGACCGTTGTAAATTTATACTAAATTTTAATTCAGATAAAATTGTCAAATACGAAGTATCATTGTTATACGTTTCTTTCATTGATTTTCGTACAACTCTTACTTCCTCATCTATATATTACACAGGAATAACAACGTACTTGAATAAAATTACTAAAGTAATGTATTTAAACAGACTTGCTAAAACGACACTGAACAAATTGAAATAAATTTAAATGTACTTCTTATTTCGGTATCATAGTGAATTTTTACTACGTATTATCTGCATTTCGCGATCACTCAGCTTTTAAATTTTAATATATCCCTCATTATCTTACGCTGTCAATTCCAGTATGAAACACGTGAATTTTTTTACATAAATATGAAAATCCACATTGTGGTATGATACATGCGCCCATTATGTTCGTATGAAAGTATTATAGGATTCAAATTACATTTGTTTGTTAAAAATAATACCATATATTGAATAATATCATATACAGAAGAGAACAAAGTTTTATTATTGTTTATGCACAATACGATGGCTTGAATAGATTTTTAAAATTTGCAAATGCAGGATGCAACAATACACAGGGTGTTCGCCCTATTAATTTCCAGCGTTCTTTTCTCGAAAGTGGTAGATTTGTGCGAAAAATGGAAGAGGACAAAGTTTCGTTATTGTTTATGCACAATACGATGGCTTGAATAGATTTTTAAAATTTGCAAATGCAGGATGCAACAATACACAGGGTGTTCGCCCTATTAATTTCCAGCGTTCTTTTCTCGAAAGTGGTAGATTTGTGCGAAAAATGGAAGAGGACAAAGTTTCGTTATTGTTTATGCACAATACGATGGCTTGAATAGATTTTTAAAATTTGCAAATGCAGGATGCAACAATACACAGGGTGTTCGCCCTATTAATTTCCAGCGTTCTTTTCTCGAAAGTGGTAGATTTGTGCGAAAAATGGAAGAGGACAAAGTTTCGTTATTGTTTATGCACAATACGATGGCTTGAATAGATTTTTAAAATTTGCAAATGCAGGATGCAACAATACACAGGGTGTTCGCCCTATTAATTTCCAGCGTTCTTTTCTCGAAAGTGGTAGATTTGTGCGAAAAATGGAAGAGGACAAAGTTTCGTTATTGTTTATGCACAATACGATGGCTTGAATAGATTTTTAAAATTTGCAAATGCAGGATGCAACAATACACAGGGTGTTCGCCCTATTAATTTCCAGCGTTCTTTTCTCGAAAGTGGTAGATTTGTGCGAAAAATGGAAGAGGACAAAGTTTCATTATTGTTTATGCACAATACGATGGCTTGAATAGATTTAATATTTTATATTAAAATTAATAATTTCGTAACGACCGTTTAAATTTGTTTTACGTTCGATAAGTGTTCTGATATTAACGAACGAGAGCGTGTATATAGGGTGACCCGTTTTAATCAATAAATGCTAATATTTCGGGAACTAGGTTGCAAAGAAATGTGAGTAAAACAGGTTCCTGTGCACGAAGTGTTTCGCACAATTATTGATGTTGCATTACGTTTAACTAGGTAAGCAACGTACCAGAAGTACTTTCGCGAAAGTAACCGCGCGATCAATCGATTCATTAACTAATTTGTCGCAGGTTTTGGCGCAAAGTTCGATTCCCGGCGAAGTCGAAATTATTGGAGTATCCTCGATTGCAATTTCAGTAAAACGCGTATGTGTAAAATCTCCCGTGTTCACTTGTGTGTACCGTGGACTATGCTGCTCCGGTGGCCGGTTCGATAAATTTCACAATACTGCAACGTATATCTGGCAAGCCTTTGATTTTTTACTTGTTGCGAAATTAATGAGTGGTCGATAGCGATTTGGCACAGTACAGCGCAGCTTTAACGTAGATCGTCGTCCGAGCTTTCCTCGTATTTCAATAAAAATGAACCTTTCCTAATTCGTTAACGGCACAATTTTCGAAGACATTCGTTTCTTAACATTCCCGTACAGCGACGTGTATGGATATTCATCAGAATTAATGTCCGTGAGTTATCTGCGAGGATGTTTTATCGGTGTTTCTGAAATTGAACAAGAAGATATTGTACGCAGAACGCTGTTACGGTATAGTCGGTGGAAGAAATTAATCGAGACTGAATCAATGCTAAGGTATACTTCCTATGGCCTTGACTTAGGCTTCTAACCCTTATCTTATCAGGTTTCTGTCGATATGCTCGAACATGTAAACTTTCACGCCTGACCTTGCTGTATTTCTTTCAGTGGCTATACCTTAATCTTTTTCTTTCTACTTTGGCTTAGCAGAACAATTCTTTCCCGTATTTCTTAAGGAGCAGCGAATAAATGTTTGTAATTAGAGGAACTGTTAGGTTGGTGTGTAAATGAAACTTTGGATACATTGTGTTTCTTCAGAAAATGATATATTTATTCAAAATAATTTCCAAACGATTCACTAACTTCATTATTCCAAATATGTATAAATCACTATTAAACAATTCTTTGAATGCTGGTTTAATGTATCATTGAGAAATGATAGTTTGTTGGGTGAAAGGCGAGTGCAAAATTTCATATTCTTTACAGTGGATTGTTTTCAATAATTTTTCTTAAAACGTTGTAATCGACAGCCCTATCTGACGTTCAACGAAGAGTCACCAATCTGGAATTCTGCACACCAACGTTGAAGTGTCCCAACCTTCACAAAACCTCCTTCAAATGCTAAATTCGTATTTTCAACAGTTTTCACCTCAGTTCTCCCAACTTTAAACTTATGCAAAAAAGTGACACGAATATCCCAATTATTCATCACGTCAGACAACAACATCCAAGCAATAATATCATGAACTTCTTTTACTATACAATACACACGTACCACATCAAATTCCTCCTTTCATTCATACATCTCATTTCTACCAATCCACAAACTGATCATCCAACAAATAGTTCCCCTACGTACTCACAGCTCCAAGTCGCAATTAAACCAAAATTACTACGCCGCTGTGGTCGAGTCAACTTCGTTTGTCACCGAGTAGCAGTGAACGAAATTGATGCAGGCAGGAGCACAAAGTAGCATGTCACGTTCATCTCTCTCCGTCTCGAAAAAAGAATACGATCTTACACGTCTCTTACGTCGAACGTACACGGTTTCTTTTTCCGTCAGACGTTCGCGTTGATTCCTTTTTTCCTGTGTCCAAGCAGTAAAGAAGGAGTAGAAAAGAAAGAAAGCAAGGAAGAAGAGATGCAAAGCAGTGAAGTCTGCACAGTCGTAGGAGACCTGCGCGTTAGCGCATTGATTGAATTTTGTACGAGCAGGCTGTAGGGGAAGAGGGGGAAACGTCGGAGCGACAGAGGGATGGGCCGAAGGGGTAGGTTGGCAGATTTTTGAGAGTGGGGGGTGGATCGAGCGGGGATTTGGAGCGACGGGTCGTCGGGTCGGCGGGTCGTCGAAATTGTCGTGGTGGGAGAGACGCGGCGGAGCTAACAGCACGACCCGTCTTACCAAACTCCACAGCTACCCTTTAAGCTTGTCGCCAAAGTTGCACGAAGGCCTGGCCTGCTCTGCTGCTTTCCTTTTCTCCAAACCTCTTCTCGATTCTCTTCATGTCCCTTCTGGTCCACTTGCCCGTCCCGTTTCTACGTGTTTTTACATCCAGTTCATGCGCCTGCTGTCTTGACACTGTCAACAAGGGCCGAAACTGTTCGCGGAGATTGTAGTTGGCGAACTTTTAGATGCGCGATCCGAGAAGTTTAACATTATGGTCGATTTGTGGCTGGAGAGATGGAAGGAAGGCACGGGTTTTCGAGGAACGGATCGGAGCACCCGGAGTGAAGGATCATTATCTATTCGAGGAGCGCCATGTGCTCAGTTAGTTTTCGCGAACAAGGCCGCGTTTTTGCATATTAAACTTCGTACTATCGTTACGGTTAAAAAACTGTATACGTGGGTAATATGTAGCGACGGTTTGAATATGGTATCGTGGGATGGTAGATACGGTGTTTAGTATGGAACGCTCGGATATTGAGATAGTTAGAGATTTGTCACGAATAGTATGTGTGAATATGTATGTTTGTTTGGTAAATCTTTGTTCATTTATAGGTATGTGATATGAATTTGTGGTTTGGCCTCTAATCATTAGCCTTTGTAATTTGTATCAGTTTGCTGATTGATAAATATAAATTCATTGGGAAGAGCAATATTTACAAGTCGTTTGAATGTATTTGTTTACATAGTGAATAATAGTAACGAATTTTGATGTATTCGTTATTTTTCTTTTTTCGAGAAAATACATAGGAAATATGCACATGCTTTTGAAAATAGTTCTCGTATACCTGAGTCTATATTGTTACGCAGAGATTGCAGCTTTGCGTCGTCACAAATGATCTTCACTTTGAAAGTCTTCTGTAATCTAGGAAAATTTATTTTACCGTCGTATTTGATCTTGAATGAGCTTTAATGATAGCACGCTGAAATCGCCACAACAGTGATAAAAAAAATATGGTATCCCATTTAAAAGGAAAATAGAGATGATCTTGAAATTTTCTTTACACTCCAACTAACGTGAAAAGTATTTACATCAAATCATTGTATAATTGCAAATCTTATTACACGAAATATTCCAGGTGAGACAAAGTTTTCACCTTACCCTGTAACATAGGATACTCGGGTTAAATGGAAATAGAGCACCCTTATTCGACAAACATTTACATAATGCGATTAATTATTTTTTCAATTATTTTTTTCATTATTTTTAACCGTACATCGTAGAGTGAAAAAAAAAAAACGTTACTGATGAAATTCGAGCAATCGATGCCGCTCGATTGCAACGAGTAATTGAGAATTTTCCGACCCGATTGCAAGAATGTATATTCCCCGTCGAGTAGGCCACTTGGAAAATGTTATTTTCACAAATTAATCGAATAATTAGTAAATCGCATTACACAACTATTTTTTTCTTCCGTTCTTTTTCTTTTTCTAATACAAGTGTTTCGTTTCAATTTTACCCGAGTGTCCTGCGATAGCTCTTTGAAAATCGTCACGCCCGTTTTCCCTTGCTTTTCAAATTTCCTTTCTTCGTTCGTATACACTTTTTCCATTTTCACTATTAACATACCCTTGTAATATTCACTTCTTCGCAATGTGACTTAACGCACATTCGTTCAATATTCATTTGATATTCAGCAGTTCACGCTGTCGGGACGATTAGTAAGCAGAATTTAGCATTTAATTATCTCCATTCGCTCTAATAATCAGCGGAGAAATTCTGCGAACAGACGACGCGTCTCCCTTCGCTTTTTTCTTTTTCCGATAGAAATTCGCGGCACAGCCGAGGATAGAAATTTTTTAATTTCAGTCTGAGTGAGGGAAACAGCAACGAGACAAAGGCTTAACCGCTAAGGAGTACCAGCCGACTTAAGGAAAAGTGGTGGTGGTCTCGATGAATTCATCGTCTTCCCTCGAAATTAGTATCTACATGGTGAAATGTAAAAAAAAACGCCTCCCGTTGGGATTTATCATCGTGGAAAAGGGTACGCGCTGTATATAAGAATGTTTTTCGTGACGAGCAAGCCTTCCCTGAAACTTGGGAATCGTCTTGGCAGAACGAGAGGCCATTCTTTCAAGTTAAACGATCTCATAGGGAAAACAGCTTGGAACGCTACATTAAACTATTTCAGACAGCGTAATACTCTGTGTAGATGTAATATGCAGAACGCAACGCAGTTTGCAGGTGAATTAAAAACAAAAAAAAATAAAATAATGTTCCAAAATAAAAGTGGTAAAAAGTGTGTTTCTTTTTTTCTCTTTTTATAGATGTCTTTTCTTAGTTTCGTTTCCATTTTTGCGAACAACCTTGTACAACCTGGTACCAGAATTAGCATGACATAATATTTATTACGTTCGTTAATACTGTTTATCGTTTATCTTACAAAAGTTGCTAACGAATTACTGTTTTTGTTTATTCGTGTTTGTACGATGGAATGGTTTTTAAAAAGCTGAATTTTGTGTACATGACGTTAAAGAAAATTTTTAATTTATTGTTTTAATAAGGCGTGTAGGATAATTAACGTATGAAAGTATTTTGAATTATTTTAACGAGTACGTTGCAGCTCGCAATTTATCGAATCGTGATAATTAATTGCGTAGAGTCCTTTAGCTGCTGTGTAAAAATTTCTCGAAGTTCGTTTTTTCCAATGAACAATTTTTCTGAATTATTTTTAAACAAAAAAACTTAGGCAGTTTTCGATTATTGTTTTTGTTATTTCATTTCGCGTTTAGACAGTCGGAAGGCAATAATAGAGGAAAGACAAAGTTCTTTGATGGAAAAGGAAACGTAAGGGAAGAATGTTTTAAATTAATAGCTGCCTCGTTGGATCTCGTTAAAAATTTTATCCAACAGAATTGCGTGTTTTTTAATTAAATTTGTGTGTGACATTCACCTCTGGTAGAAAGGAGAACCGCGAAATTATGTTGATGTTTAAGTAGAAATGGGGAAAAGTGATGCTGAAATTAACAGTTTAAGAAAACGTAGCAGCACTGATTAAAACAAACGAAATGTACAATTTAAATATTCAACGTATAACCTCTGGTAGAAACTGAGAACATCAAATTATGTTGATATCTAATTAAAAACAGAAAAAATAGTAATAAATTAACAATTCAAGAATGTTTAGTGACATTGATTAAAATCAACGAAATACACAATATATAATCTCTAACATGTACAAAAAGCTCTTGAATAATCATCTGTACAATATACAGGGTGGGTCAGGTGAAATAGGCCACCTAATTACGCATAAAATCCATTTAAATTACTTCTAAAAATTTTCCCGCACCACCGTAGCTCGAGAAAATAATTAGGTGGCCTGTTTCACACGACCCATCTTATACAGAAGGAATAGAAAATAAAAATAAAGTGAATTTCTTCTAATGTTAAAAAAAAATCATTTCTCTTATACAGAATGTCCATAAAAGGATAAAATCTTTCACCGACATCCTCTATATTTTTAACATCGTCAGAATGTATGCGAGAAAAACTTGCCCACCCAGTATACAATCAATCTCTCTCCATAATGTTATACTAAATTATATCTGAATTCGTATTGTCCTGTCGTTCTCGGTTTTGAAAGGAACACGAAGTGCACACAATGGGAAAAAATATGTTTGATGTGTAAAATTGCAATTGAATGACAGAACACTCTATTGTCCTCCGCGGGGTATAGTAAAAACACGGTCTTAGTGAACAATGTAACTGATTGTTCGGAGTCAAACACCCGTATATCAACGCGTTCGTTGCATTTGCCTGCAATTTCTCGGCCACACAGTGGCCTGTAAAAATCAATTAGCGAGTCGGGTCTCGCAGTAAACAAGAAGAATGAGACTGCTTAGCCAAGAAATTACGGGTCTGAATACATAATAGGGCCAGTATTTCTCTTCCACCTGGGCTCCTTGGTTCGACCGAATTTTCAACGATCTTTCGTCGATATACCGACGTCTTTCTCTCTCTCTTCCTTTCTTTTTTTCGCGCCTGTATTCGTGAAAATATTCACGTATGCATTTGTGATCTCTTCTTATACGGCAGCCGCGCGCACACTTTGTCAATTAATCCGTGTAAAGTGCGGAGGGGTAGTTTCTTTTAGGGTGTAGAAAGAGAGAGAGAGAGCTAGTGAGAAATTTGAGATTCCTTCGGATCACGTGATCAGCACCCTCAGGGAATTCGGCGATATTACTAGTTCTTGTATTTCCTACGGGCGGAGCATTCAGGCTTTTGCAGGTTTTGTCATCGAGCCTCTTTGTTTGCGTTCGAGCATGAAAACGCGTTCATTCCATGCTCATCCCTCTGTCTCGCTCGCTCCCGAGCTCTCCCTCCCCTAAACTTTTACCAGCGTGATACTGTTTTTGATTTAGTACTCTTGCAACGTGTGTACGTGCATATTCTTCCTTCATCGTCATTCCTCGCGCCGTTGACAATACCGAATGAGGATTTTTTTCTTTCATGGGTTTCTGTATTGTGTTTGCTGAAAGATTCTCTTTCTGACGTTGGCCCTCCTCGTTAGGCCGAATATTCTATCTGCTAGTATCTAAGTGATATTGAAATTAGACGTAAGAATGTGTTTGCCTATATTCTTCGAATTTTCAACCTTTGCTCTTCAATCGCGCCTTTATGGCGACACGCGTAATTACTTTGGGGAACTTCGAAATGTACTGTTCAGATTTTTTTGTATTAAATAATGCAAATTAACGTGAAAAGTGGAAATAAGTAAATTTGTAGGCATTCAAAATTCTTTTTTTTTTTCAAGACAAAACTTTGGGTTTTCAGAAGTTTCACTTAGGAAGTGGAAATGGGGAGTAGGTAGGATTATTCTTCGGTGGTTTTCAAAGTCAAGCTTCATTCGTCGCGATTAATGTTAAGATGGGCCATCGTTAGAAAAATAATTTTGATTTTCTCTGGTATTTATCAACGAAGGATTGTGTTCTCTCTCTCTCTCTCTCTCTCTCTCTCCCTGTGGAAATTTAATGTATATTTAATTTTATTTAATTTTTATCTAAAATTCCCTACCTACCCCAACCTCTTTCCCCAAGATAAAAATTTCTTGTCAAAAAGTGCTCGGGGTGCAAAGGGTTAATTAAGTGCTCGCACAGAGAAATTTTACGGAGTATACCAACTTTGACCAAATTTTTTATGTTTATAGAGATAGTGAGTATTGTACTGGTTGTATATCAATTTGGGTGGAATCTTTTATGGCGAATTAACAGTAAAACAACGAATTCCACTTTTTCATATTCTTCCAATTTTAGTATCAAACCACATGCTTGGTGCTTAATTTTTCATAAACGAAACAAATTCAGTAAATTTTATTTTAAGTCACTGTGGTTTCAGAGTGCCTCGTGTAACAGGTTTTTGATAGAAATAACAAAATTAGGTTAAAGTGTGATAATAAATAGAGGTTATATTCGTTGCAAAAAATTTCAGTTAAAGTCAGTGACCTGGCAGGTACATCTTTTTCTTTTCAGACATGCATCTGTGAATTATTACTCGAACTGTCCATATTTAAAAACCAGCAGTTAATTCTTTTTCTACATTATCGATCTGTAGTTTTGTCCGATTTTTAGAAAGAGATTGTAGATAATTGAAGTCTGCTTAAAAACGCGAATATTTAAAATTCGAACGAATAATATCCGTCTAAAATCGTATGTTTAACAAATGAGAATATTTAAAATTCAAATAATTTCACGATTTTATACGTTATCGCGGTTTTGTTAAAAGTTCGATCAAGCTTCGAATTTCATTGACTACGTACGTATAATGTAAAGTTTGTTTAATTAACACAACTGACTTAATATTACAATTAACGAAGTTTAAGCATCGCTGATTTTTCTTATCTGAAACGAATTCAGTGTTTTGCATGAGAATTTGCTAAAGAGATTCAACGCGATGCAAATGTAGGGCAATTTCCCTTTTTTTTTTTTTTCTTTTCGCAAAGGGAATCCATTTTAATAGCGCAATACGATTCTCAATCCGAAACATATTTTTCTATCTACTGATGGATAATACGATCAGTTAGCGACCTCGGCTGGGTTAAGTCCGGATTAAAATTGTTTTTGAATCAGCGCCAAAATATTCTTATAGCTTGGAATACTTTATCATGTCAGAGATCGAACATCTATCCTATTTCCACGGTTCGTACCACTTCTGTGTCATTTTATACGGACGTTTGCAATCAATTGAAGTTAATATCTATACGTCTTGGAATAGTCAGGTAACCCAGTATTAAAATAATTCGAGTCGTGTAAGGGTAATAAGAATTATTTACAAGATTACGTAGAAAGATTGACAATATTATGAAATTCTTGAAAAAACACCGAGCTTTCAGTTTAGAAGCTGCAATTATTTGGTAATAAAAAAATCTTATTAACGTAATTGGTTCTGAGATTCTGTTTATAATTATCGAAACAGATATTTCTGATAATTATTTTCTTGCTTCAGATTTGTATGAAATAAGAAGTCGTAAATTATTAATATTTATTCAAGTTCAAAGCTACGAATGAATTTAAATATTTATACTAATATATTATAACTAGACTGCGGATTTTTATGCATTTATGGAAAATTTGAAAACACAGAAATACACAGAATGCACATAATAAGCAAAAATATATAAATAATCCTGAAATATAGTACTCGTTATGATATTTAGTGACTAAAACAGTTACTTATCTAACTTCTATTTCTTTAATTATATTCACGAAAATATGAATTTGCATAAAAATCCGCAGTCTAATTATAACACTGAAATAATTAATCAGGTTTCGTAAAAAATTTTATTTATTTGTTGAAGTATTTATGTAACTATGTTTAAAATATTATCAGAGAATCTCTGGTGTGCTGAAATGAAAAATACATTTTCCCCTGGTAAGCGTTAAAATTTTCTGTTTTCAGAAACAGATGGTTAAATAATACTGTCGCTTTCGATCTTATGAAAAAGCTCTATAAAATATGCATAACTTTTTCAATCACGAGACAAATCATTTTTTATCAAGTTTCTGTTTATATGTTTTCGTTATTAGAATTTTGACGTGAGGTTCTCGATCTCGAGGTGCAGCTCGTCGTGTGAAAACTAAGATACTTAAATTTAATATTTTATCAGACGTCTATTGTACGGAGCTTTCGAGCATAAATATTCAGGGTTTCCCTCGTGTCATCTCAAGTAATTAAGTTCTTCTTTGTGTCAGTTTCACTGTATCTCGAAGGAAAGTTATCAGATTTCGTGAAAAGGGAGAGAAAAAACAAAGATTGCTTTATTCAAAGCACTAACATTACACTACTCGTTATAATTTCAATTACATTCGTTGAGAAAAAGTGCAGTTGCATTAGTTAGTTACAATACAAAGTACAATTCTGAAAATATTAATCTTCCGTGAACAAATTGGTTAATTAAAACTAAAAAAATCACGCAACACCATTTGATTTCGAAGAATTGATCTTCCTTTATTACAAGAGGAACGCAACAGAAAATTTGTACTTCAATCTTCCCTTATTTAAGACTTGAAATCTCGGTAATCCTGCTTGCAACTTTCGCCAAGTTATTCAAAGCAATTTTGAAATTGAAAACAATTTATTTGGACGTATATTTCGTTCGGAAGGAAAAGGATTGAGCAGCTTGGACGAGAAATTATTTACAAACTTTTTTTTTTTATTAATTTACTTCATTTTTAACATTTAAATTCTCAATAATCTCGTATGTAACTTTCGCCAAGTCGCTTGAACCAATTTCGAAATAGCAAGAAACCACTGCATTACCCGTTACAAAAACCGAATTTCCACGTATATTTCCCTCGTATCGCGTTTTTCATAAGAAGAGTAGCAGGCGAAAGAAAAGGAAAAAAAGCAGGAAGGATTGAGCAGCTCGGACGAGACATTACTTCACAAAAGCGCTGTCTGGACATTGTCTGGACGCAAGTGCATTAGCCGGTACCACTATTTGCACAATTATTTCGCGTTTCTCTGGTTATCTCGGTGCAGTCAGCCATCCATCCATCCGCGTACAAAGACGAAGATGGAAAGGAAAAAGCGAACGCTTTTGAAATAGTGCCAATCCTCTCAGGAGGCCGTGCAGATCGAAGTTACACCCTTGGCTGACTGCTCTCTCTCTCTCTCTCTCTGGGTTGTTCGAGACGTCTCCTCCGTAGGAGTAAGAGTTTAAGGAAATGGAAATGCAGAAGAACGTGTACACACGAATGTACACGGGGGAAGAGGGTTAAGAAAATGTGCACCGATGGGAAGTTTCGGTTAAAGAGAGAAAAAAATGGGGAGGGAAGATAAAAAATAATGGAGGAAAGGGTATGGGCTCCAGACGAAAACGCTTAGCGCATGTTACTTGTTTTATGGCGTGCTGCCCGAGGACTTGCCCTCGACATCAGCCAACCGAATAGCTTACGCAAACAGAAAATACTTCGGGAGGAGATCAGAATACGTTTTGGAATTGTATATTAGACACATTTGTAACCGCGGTGCCAGACTGCTGGGCGTCTTTTGATTTAGCGCGCTTCATCTCGCCCGTGCTCTCTTGTACAATGCGGTGACCACTTTCCTGCTGTAGGTACAATTATGGTTCACACGCGGTGAGGGTATAACCGAACGGAATTATTAGGTCATACTGAAAGTTCTCGCGGTTTTGCGCCGTTCAGTTCGGAAGAAACATATGTCCGTTGATATTAATTTGTTTGCAAGAGTTTCTAGCATTTTTGGTACACTTTGGTCGACGTGTTGCGGGTTTTGCACTTCCAATTCAACTTTTTGCAAATCAAGTTTTTCTATCAAATTGTTTTCTCAAGCTTCTGAATCTCAAATTATCATAAAGGCAAATTGGTAACAGTACTTCAGTTAGACTTTGAAAATGTATTGCAATGCTAATTATTGTACGTAAACTCGATATTACATATTTCTCTTGTGCAGTCGGAACGTAAATTCGGAACAATTGTATTTTTTACTAAATGGGCAGTCTTTAGATATTTAACTTGCCTGGAACTCTTACAATTTGCGGGAAACAGTAGTATCCTTTAAGCAGAAGGTTCAATTTGATTTGCAGAAGGGTGAATTTGATTTGCAAAAAGTTGACTTTGGAGTGCAAAATCTATACAAGAACGTTAATTCTATAAAAATAGTAATAAAAATACGAATCTCTGAAAGAAAGAAACTGCCGAAAGGCGTTTTCAATATCTTCTCGTTTCTTAAATCGTTTTAGCGCAAGGACATTGTCAAGTGAGCGGAAAATGTGAAAATCGGTTGGAGGTAAATCATTCAATACCTAGTTGATGCAATTTTTGTACAGTTTTGCTTGCTACGTGCGGTCCAGCTTGCCATGCAAAAGGATAATAGGACCTTTTCCGTTGACCAGGGCTGAGTACTAAGGGGTAGACCACCCTGAGGCGTCTAAAAATAGGTTAAACTTTGGGAATTTTTTCCTAGGTAACTACTAAATGAAAAGTTTCAATTTTTTTCATGGGATACAAATGCAACTTTCAGCATTTTTCTCCAATTTTTAAAAAGTACAAATGTTGCAAAGTGTAGGAATTACTGCCAAAACCATTTTATGTCGAGTAAAGTCTTGAAACTGGCTGCAAGCTTGCGTTATCTCAACATAAAAGAGATCTTTACAGTACGATACAAAGAACCCCGTATGAAAATAAACGAGTAGAAAAAGACCTTACTGTACATTTAATCGGTTTGCCTTCTTGTCAGAGTCATTCTTTTCTGGGAATAAATTTGAGGAGAGAGAGAGAGAGAGAGAGAGTCAATGCAGATTCTGCAAATCAGATTTCTTTTCACAGACATCTCCGTTCTATTTGATCAATAAAGTTTGTCGAGCTCTGCTTGATTTCCTTCCAGAAGAGGATCGTAAAGCTTCCGGGAGGAAGTGACTCTTTTGTAATTTTTAAACTTTTCGGCGGATGCTTGTACACGGCATATCTTACAAGCTCCGCCAAAGGAGGGATCGTCTGCTCTATCATTCTGTTTTATATTCACAACCACGCACAGCTTCCCTTCTCGCGCCTAACCGCCTTTCTACTTGCAAAGAACTCCCAATCGCACGCAAAGACTATGGTCTTGCACGTTTTCGTTTTTTTTTTCTCTTCCGGAGAAAAATTGATGGACTCTGGTAACCTATTTTTTGGTCAAATTTACTCGACACCATGCATTGTGCATACCATTATCATGGATTTGAATATTTTCCGTGTATTGTATTGTATACTGGGTGGGCCATGTAAAATAGGCCAACTAATGTTTCTTCTCTATTTAGGTATACTGATACGAGAAAATTTTTACATGTAATTTATATGGTTTTGAAGGGTGATTAAGATAGAATAATTCTTTTTTTCTTATATGCAATTTTTAACACGCATAATAGTGTAATCTTGAAACGAGTTTGGACTCTAGAATTGTAAATCAAATGTGAAACTTTCTTTCGTCTTGCAATTTCTCCCATTTTATTCACCTTTCAAGACCATTTAAATTTCGTATGAAAATTTCCTCTTACCACCGTAGTTAGAGAAGATAATTATATGGTCTGTTTCGCGTGGCCCATCCTGTATATAGGATAAATTGTGCAAGTTCTTGCAAGTTAGCATTGTAATAGCTACTGAATTTATGACTACAAATTTTTGGTACGTGTAAATTTAACAGCAAGAATAAATGTATCAGTCTTTTGAATCTTTCAAATTTTCTTTAGACACGAATTCCAGTTGAGTTTCTTGAAATTACTATAAAAATGGGTTAAATTCTATTTTTTATATTTCTATGCGCATTTAATGCTTTTCAAAAATATTCGTTTTTCTCGGAAGACGTGAAATTCTTATTAAGTCTGTCATTTTTGAGGTTAAGTTTCATATGGAAAATTGAATTTAAATGTTTCATTTTGATATTTTAAGGAATATTGCCCAGGAATAATACAAAGAATTACTTTTGTTTAATTAGTAAGGGTAATTGTAGAATATTACGTGCAATTATGTGATAATTAAAAGTTGAGATTTTAGACTGAAAATTTCGCTTGTGCCGCATATGCTCTTCGCTGCCTCTAATTTTCGAAATCTTGTAAGTGAATTTAATTTTCACTACGATTTCCCTTTAATGAGACATTACATACCCTTTCATTCTCCTGTATACTTGAGCGTGCAGAGCTAGAACATTAAATAAACGCGCTCTGCTTTAAGTGAAATTAGTATACTTGGGCGACATAGTGCTGTTATTATGTTTGGTTAGTTAAACGATACGGTCTGTAATTGTGTAAAATGTGTTTAAACAGTTCAAAATTAACACCTGAGAATATCGAATTATTTAGGAGAATCAGAAAGATACAATACATTTTTCGTATAAGTAATACAAACAAAATTTAACATTCCGATGAGTTTCAAAAATTCTTACAAATTTTCTACAACGTTTTCTTTCGAAAGTCATTTATAGAAAAATTTTTCTCCCTTCTTATTCGCCTTTTGAAACCATTTTAATTACGTATGAAAATTTACTCGCACCGCCATAGCTAGAGAAAATAATTAGGTGGCCTGTTTTACTTGGTCCATTTTGTATAATCGTATATCTTCTTCATTTTCAACTCATTTAAAGCGAATGTGAAGTAACACGTGCACAAATGTTGAAAGCTTTTCTATGGGATGTAAATGAAAAATTTCAACCATTATAATTTTTACTGATTACCTCGACGAAGTAGGTTTATCTTCTTGAAAGCTACACTTTAGCTCTGTCTCCCTCTCTCTTAGGTATTAATTACATTTATTATACTGTTTTCATTCATACCCAAAATATTTCTTATTTTCACGTTGACACGAGTTTCGCCTTTCCACAAGAGACATCTGCAGAACATTAGAACCTGCTGCCACTTTATTAGCACCAAGAATTGAAACCTGCGATCTTCTACCACGAATATCGTCTCCAAACCGCGAAAGCGTATTCGAAAATTCCACTTCCATCGTTGAAGCAAATTCGATCTCTTGCAATAAGCGCCCTTCTTCACACCGAATAAAACCAAACCCCATCTCGTTCCACCGTTTAGCCCAAGGAGAGAATCAAGCTCACTTCCCGATACACTTGTAACCTCGAACCAGCGTCGCTCTATTACCCGAAAAATTCTTCTCAACGAACCAGTTGTCGTAACCCACAACGTTTCATCGAGTGAAAAACAAGATTCCCGCTTGATCGCGTTCTTGAATACTCAGTGCTCGACCGCACGATGTGAGTGAGTGTTGTGTTGAACGCCAGAAATCTGGACGCTCGATTGCTGTTCGTTCGCGTGCTATAGCAAGTGTGAAGAAGGAAAGGATGATGTAGCCACGGTGCGCGGTGAAAAAGGGGTGGCACATAGGTGATCGCTGGAAAAGGAAAGCCAGGGTTCTTGATGCGATGTGAAGTTCGTCATGAACCACCCTGCGACCAGGGATCCGCTTGGCTCCAGGTCGCCGGGATGCTGCTACCACTCGTGGAACCCACAGGTGTATCCACCGTGCAGGGTGTGTCAAAGGCCGGTACTGACGCTGCAACAGTGCACAGTGCGACACCCTGCGCCGTACGTGCGCCCGTCTTATCCGGAAGAGGAGCAGCAAAAGGAACGTCCGCGACGTCAGCGATCATCGGAGACACCGTCGCCACGTAGGCACGTCGATATCATCGATAGACGACCACCGTCTAACCCGTATTACCACACACACCCACCGCCCAGCTCCTCATCTGGACACCACCTGAGCAAGTCGGTCAGCGCGGCTAGGCTAGGCTCGCCCGGTGGATCGCTTGGTCAACGTTCGCCGGGCACACGGGCACAGAAACCACCGGCACTCGAAACGCCGCATAGATGGATCGGAGAGGAGACTAAGAAGTCGTTGCCGTCACATGTCTATAAATATTATCTCGCTCACACCAAGGAATACCGCCGTCAGAATTTCAAGGTAAATGTTTTTGAGAGACTTGTCTGAGGAGCGGGGAAAGTCTGACTGTGATATTCAGGGGTTGAAAATAGAGATGTGATTTTTTTTTTTTTTGGAAATAGTTGACTCCGTCGAAAATTTTTTGTGAGGGATTTATTATATTGTTTTTGGGGGATGTAGGAGTATTTTGAATTTGGTAAGAAGTTGAACGTCTATTTGAGAAGTTTGTACATCATGAAGGGTGGCTTTTGGAATTATTTGGAAGTCGAAGGAAGAGGAGATTTGTAAGGTTTTAAAATATAGAAAGTCTATTCTTCGTATATATCGTACAATACTGATCGCCGTCCATTTTTTGGACCGAAAGTATCAGCGAGTTGGGATTCCCCAGCCTGGGTGCAATGTATAGTCGGTGGAACCGACATAGTGAAATCAGCGAGGAAAATAACTATCGAGACCATTCATGAATTAATTAAATTAAATTTTTTAGTATCATATATAAAAGTTTCTGAGTTAATGTAAAATCATTTCTTGTATAATTCATTGATTGGATTGAAGAAGAAGAGACTTCAAACAAACATACCATTCACATTGATACATTCAGATTAGGTTATATTATGAAATTTTAAATTAACAATATTTTACATACTTTGCAAAATTTTTTGCATTCAGACTAGGTTATATTGTTAAATTTTGTTTGACAGTGTGGAATATACTGTTTTATTTAATACTGTGTGCCTTGATTAAGATCGTTAAAATTATATCAATGAATAGCGAAATGCTCTCATTGTGCAAGGTGTTAGTCCGAATTAATATATCTTAACCGGCACAGAATTAATGCATAATATTTACATGCACGCATTATTCACAATTAAGAGTGTACAGTAACTGTGCACTACCGTATGCCCATTATATACGGCTGCATTTAATAAACATATTTCACAATGGCTTATGTGCAGAAGGTCGGAACGATCGTAGCGTAAACCTCGTCGGCAGAAATACATTAATCATTAATGAAAATAAAAATGTGTAAAGTACCTGTTGGTTTACAAAGATGCACGACGATAAAGTAGCATATTTACATATTTTCTGCGAGGAATTTTATCGTGATCTACTGTCTGCAGAGTGGCAAAATTTCTTTCGACGAATATGTAAATTAACATAATTAAAATGAAAACAACAAAATGTGTGACGAAGTAAGGAATTTGTAAAAAAACAACGAACAAATACATGTAACATGAGAGAATGTTACTTTTGTTAGGAACAATAACAGGAAAAATGAGAAATGTTTTACCAATCGGTTTAATAACATTTTTTAATATAAAATATTGCAACAAAACTCGTCGATTTTCCATAGTCTTCATTTTATTTACTTCCATTCCCATTGATGTATCGTTGCAACCACGTGAATCTCGGCCACTGGTCATATTCATTCAAATCTAGCTTTACAATTTTTATAAATCAACAATTAAACAGATGTATGAATAAATGCTTCGTTTATTTAAACGAGCACTGCGTGCTTTGAAATATAAATTTCACCATTTTTAAACATCCTCGATGTGACTGTTACCAGATAAGAAAATTATAAAAAAAGACGCGTGAATTTCGGGATATTGTAGCTGGGGAAATTTATTTAATTAATGTGTGTCATCTTCTTTTCTCTGATTAGAATGTATTTGTGATATAATTCGTTTTTCGTATCAATACATAAATGTTCCATGTTTCAGTGTTAATAAAAATAGGTTTGCAAATGTGAAAATAATATTTCAATTGTCGACAGTGAGTAAAATCAACAATTCTAACGAAGTAGATTTTTTATTTCGTATATAAAATGAATTATAGGAAAACAAATCTTTTCACGTTTGACGCAGTTCTTTCGTCATAGTTGTTGATAAATCCGTGAGGCTATTTTTTATGGAAGAAGAGTATTTTTGCAATTTTTTTACGATCGAGCAATGATCAATTTTTGTTTATAACATTTTCTTGTCAGATTATCGAAATTGTCACCAAAATCGGAGACAATTGGAGACGTACGGGACACCCAGTATATGTACGTATATATTTCTAACACAAGTGGATTTTTTAAAAACTTCAAATTTCTTACGCTAATTCGGTGACCTAGCTAACTCTCTTTCTTGAATTTCTATATAGGAGTTCCTTTTCTCCTAGAATTTTTCCACTTCATTATTTCCATCAAACGGAAAGAAAGGAATGGAGTTTGATGTGCAATTCTTCATTTAGTAGAATGTTGTTAGTTGTTTAAAAACTGGTAAAAAGAATTCGTATTTTTCTTACTGATAGATACATAAAATGTTAGTTGCTAACTAGAATAATTATTAAATAGAAAATGTAAGTTTTGATACAATAATAACGAACGTATAAAGTAGAAAAATAGTATATAACGTTTAAATTTTCAATATTTTATTGCTAAGAAAATAAATAGGAAATAATTGAAAGACTTCAAATTACTCAAATTCCCTTCGTTCATCTATTCTCCAATTTAACGTATTATAGTGTTAATTACTTTCTGCCATTCTCTAGTAGGCCTCATTCAGCTGTATAACTACAACAGAAATTACTCTTAATGGTTGCATGCGTAATTAAAAACAAGTATAATAGAGGCAACGACGATTAATGTCATTTCGTAGGATGCAATAATTTCTGTTGGCACATGGTAATTTAATATAACATGTTTAGTGTGTTGTAGATAATTTTCAATTATACGCAGGAGATTTTTATTGCACAATTACTACGTATTAAACTGATTAGGAGGTTTTTTCTTTTTGTTAATTCTCTTTTTGAGGTTAACTTACCTAACGTCGAATATGTTTTTGAGGTTATGGTTGTTACGGTTGGTAGCAGTTCGACTGTTGGTAAGAGTGTGTATGTGATATATAGAGGATAAAAAGTATGCCAAAGAATTAAACACGTTTTGTGTTTTTATCCACAAATTAGAATGCAATTGGTAAATAATAAACATCAAAATAGTTTCATATTACAGAACAACAAAAACAATAGATATGTATCTGTGATTCTAAGTTGTAGTGTTTATCTTAAGGTTGAATGGAAGGAACGTTTTAATTCCGTTAAAAGTAATTGAAGCAATTGGAAAATGTTATTAGAAGTCGAAATTGGCCAATCGTTAAAATTATGTACAATGGCCTGTTTAATTGGCCACCATTTTATTTGCACAAGTTTAATACAGCCTGGAAAGTGGAAGGTTGCTCCTTAATACGTTCGTAACGCTATAACAGAACTCCCAAAAGCGCTTTCCCATTTGACATAAACACATAAATTATTTACTAAGCTATAAATGGAAATTAACAACTGTAACAATACACGATTCGTTAACTGCACGAAATTCGGAAAGGTTATTTGAAAAGCCATTGTTTATTATTCGAACAACAATTTCTTCTACTTTAATCTTTGACTTTTTCTCGAGACGAAAATAGTAGACAAAGGTTTTATCAGGTAGAGTCTGTAAAATACAGTAGCTTAGGATTTTAAGATTTTAATTAAGAGTGTGACGATGATACAGTATAAAAAGAGATGAAAAACTTTATTTCAGATTTTTTAATAAACCTAGTATCAACTTTATTTGTCGGAATAATTAAAAAAGAATGAAAATTAGTAAACGGTAATATGCTGCAATAAATCGAAATTTCTCGCATAATGGCAGAATTGTACATTTAAACGAGTAATTACTTCACCAAATGAAATATTACTTTATTCCCTCTTTAACTTATATTTTCCTTGTATTTTATGTGACATATAAAATGTCACAAGGTATTTTCGAAAAAATAAGGACACTTTTTTTTTTCTTATTTTAGGTTAGGAAAGTTTTAGGTTAGATTAGATTTCGTTGGAGTTTTTTTGCGTGATAGATAGCTTATCATTTGACCTCAAAGAATGATCTCTTTTTTTAACACAAATTTCCCACAAAAAGTAATATGTACCAGTGTATAGAGTGAAGAAAAAAGTAAATCGAAAACGTGGTACAAAATTCTTTGAGTGAGGCTTCATTTTCAGAGAAATTGATTTTGAAAATACGAGCGTGCACTTGACTAATGTAGGTATTGATTTTATGCCATATGTTCCAAATCATTTGTATCCAGGTGTACTCTCCGCTGTTATATTTCGCGATATTGACAAATCGATAGATACCCACTAGTAGCTCATATTAATCAGATAATAAAAATGATGGATCCTGGATCATGTCTAGCAAGTCATAATCTTGCCAATTTTTGCAAAGTGGTAAACGAATATAAATGGAGAACCTATGGTATAACCTCCAAAATATATTTTCTCTAAAATTCTTGCTAAAAATAAAATTAATTTTATGCTTTTTACTTAATGCATAATCACGTGTTATAGGATACTTTACATATACAATGTCGAATAATGGATAATTCCTTTTGGATATATGAAACTAAATACTTATTGAAAAGCATAAATTTCAATATTCCCAAATTGATTTATTCCAATGCATTTGCAATTAAACTCAGAAGAGATATAATTACAGTTTTAATCGAAATCTTATAAGAATTGTAAATATCATTATAGATACATGTCATATTTGGGTGGGAAAGTTTTTTTGCGGAAATTTCGTATTTCAGAAGAATTTATTACTAGTATTTTCTTTAAAACTTATTCATTCCATTCTACTGATTTATGAAGAAAATAATTTCAAAAAAATAGGTTAAAGATATTAATTAGTGTGTATGTTTCTATATAGATAAATTAATTAACTGGTTTCCGCTGCGAAAACGTAATTTGCATTGCATCTCCAAGAATGCATTGCTGCAGCTGCAATTTAAACGTCGATAACGGACGGTAGATGGCAGTGTTCATTCTCTCCTCCATTTACGATTAGCATACATTTTTTACGTATCTATCATACTTTGTATTTTCTTTTACTTTTTGAAATTCAAAGCACTCAGTGATTAGGTCGATATCAAACGATACCAGAGAAATTTAAGGGAACCAATGAGGATTGAACACTCGCGATCTTCGGCTGGCAAAGCCGAGACCCTGCGCACTACACCGAAGCGCCCTCTATATTTTTTCCTTGTTCGTGGTCATGTAGTTGAGTATGGAGGCTCCAATCCCACACTAATTACTTTCAATTATACTCAATTTTACGTAACGTCGATACATTTTCTTATCAGCGCTCTTTTGCATTCTAATGCTTCGAAGAAATATGATTTTTCTGCTGTACTTTATAATTACATTAAGTAGAGTTTTGTTTTTTAAATAAAATTGATCGTTTTAAAGGGAAGTCTGCAATTTATTGCAATTTTAACGGACACATTTATAAATCTGCAAAGTCGATGTAATAGCATTTTGTTTAAAAGGGACTACTTTACTATCCTTTACGAAGTAGTTTAGAAACGAAAAAGTTTTTTAACTCTTTCGCTAGTGAGGGCTATAATCGCCTGACTTTAAGCGACCTCTGGATACCAAAGGCAACTTTAACCATCCACTTTAACGTAAATTCTTCATTTGAACAGTGAAGACTCGAAATTGGATATGATAATGTAAAATATTACGTTTATTTGAAATCAATTTTCCTTTAATTACTCTGCAATTATTTTTCTTACGTCATTATTAGTATTTATCGCGACATTGGTGCTGCTTTCTAGTGCCAACATGGAAGCCCGGAGTTGGTCAGCTGTGCACGAGCATTCGCTAGACATTTAAACTCGATTTTTCTCGAAAACGAGGCTTCAAACGAAAAAATGTTATTCTTCATTTTCGATTTATTTTTTCGCGTAGAATCAGACCTTGCCCGGTTGTAACCACACGTTCTACCTAACCCTGTATAACGTCGACGATTCAATTAGCTGTTATGAATGCGCATAAATGATCGCTGTGCTAGCAAAAATTAATTAAGGATTCTACGAATAGAGTGATCAGCATACCAGCATTTCACACGCCTCTATTGTAAACGTAAATGTAAAATGTTCGTGCCGGGTTAGGTTACAAACGCGGATTCGAATCAATATTGACGCACAACCCTCCGTGTGAAACGTAAATTGGCCATAATGTTCTTTGTGTACACAAGATGCTATTTTCAATTATTGATTCAGAGATATTTGGTAACACGAGGGTTACTGTACAATGTTTAATGCAACGACTGATATCGCCGAGAAGAGTATTATGTGTACGTTAAAATAAAAAAAAAGAGAAAATAAAGAACGTAAATGTAGAATAAATACTTTATGCAAATTTACGTTATTGGAAAAATCGAGTTTGAAATTCGTCACTGGCCAACAAATTACTGCACGGTAGCAACGAAGTGAGGATAAAAAATGTAATTATTATAGAAGTGGGAGCAGTTCGAATGGGAATAACCTATTTTTACTATAACAAAGCATCGTTTTAAATTAACAAGCTAAGCTCAGCCGAAACAAATGATTGGAAAATTCTTAAAAATTTCGATAAACTTTACAAGAAAATAATGTTTATATAACAGAACTCAGATAGAAATAGCAAACGTCTTAGTAGACACTTATGCGAAAAATTCTAATGATAAGAAATATACGAAATAAAAAAAAAACAAAATAAACAAAATGTCAAAAATTTGGCTTAATTGTTCTTTTTCTTTCTGTGTTTCAGGTAAGTGACTGTTTGTTTTGCAATCCAGTAGTATTATTTACTTTTTCCAAGAAGGTAAGCTATTCTAGATTTCTTCGTATTTTTTATTGTCCATCAATACGTGAAAATTGCAAAAGAAAAATGTTTGCATATAATTTTTCAATTTTATAGTTTCTTCGAAATTATTATCTTGATCAATAATAATAGCAATAGAGATTACGTTAAATTAGTTATTTCTTAAATATTTATACTATTCTCATTGCTTCTCAGTTTTAATGTACTATTTGAAATTCGGTATTAATATATTGTATTTTTATATTATGCAAAGAATTTTCTTTCTTTTCATACAAATTATCTGTCAGATACTGCAATGTTTTTTTTCTTACTTAACTCTCGTAGAACTTTTCTCCAACTCTTCGATACCTTTCCACGCTGTTATTTCACAAATTTAACATTGTTCCGAACAACTGGCGTTTTATGGTAGTTTAACAATATTCCTCTGGTATAAAAAGGCTACACTTTTCTCGGAAATATTTCGTTGACGCGTGTAAAAATTTGATTGTTGAAAAAGTATGTTACTTCGATGTGCAGAAGCTATAATCTGATGGTATATCGGGAAGGGTAATAAAACTTTTACACTTTTTCAGCAGTGTATAAGTGGATAACTCGATCTTCAGAAGATAACTTTATTACCTGTGGGAAATTAACGATGACTTTGATTGCTTCTATTATCTTCTTCGATTTTAATATCCATTAAAACTCGTTAAAATTAGGTGATACTTCACTGTGCTTACGTTTCAGTTCGATCAATTATACTAAAATTCAGTGTCTTAAAATGTGGATTTAATTAAACAATAAACAGTAACTCTTGGAAAAGAAAAAGACGAAATTTTTATTTCATAGTGATGATAGTACGATTACGTTTCTAAATTCTATTCTGAGTTCGATGGTATGCCGTCATTTTGTCTACGATGAAATTATGGTACATTCTTGTTGCAGTGTATGAAATTTTTTTAATAATAAGTATATCGACTGATGGATTGTTGAAATGAAAAAGATTGCCCAGATTTTTTTTTAATAGATTTTTGAGGTATTTTTATTTGTGAAAGTTTTGAAAATTCTATTTATGAATTTTCGCGACACTCGTTTATGGTACTGACATGCTGAAAAAATTTAAATAAGCTGAGAATTGATCAGCAATTTAGTATTAATTTTTTATTTATTATTTAATTTCGATTGATTAACAACACATACGATTCTGAATCTGCATTTCGTGGTCCTTTTTTCATCCTTGAGACGCTCATAACGAAACCAAATATCTTTCCTTTTCTCTAAAGATACGTGTAAATACGCTAATTTACTTTTACCGTTTAAATATTTCATTAAAAAAATTATCATACACACTTGAAGAAATAGTGAAACGAAATATAAACATTATTTCATTAGTCTAAAATGTTTCAAACATGTGTCTCCAAAATTCTCTTCCGTTTCTTTTTATTTAAAAGAATTGAATTTGTCTAATTTCTAAAATTAATCGAAGTTATTCTTTGCAATTAGTAACAAGACGAAAATAAACGAGCAATTGTTATTTCAAACGCACTAAAATCTTGGAGAAAAGAAAAGTGAACGTACACTTCTGGTAATCCGTAGTAAGCCAAATGAACAAATCGGTATTGAGAGCTCTTAATGGCACAAATACATATCTCTACACGATTCGCGACGTCAGGGTGTTTAATAAATATTCCAGGCTTATGCACAATTATGTACGGCTGTTCAATCTAGCATTGACGTGTACACTCGTATCAGCGGAGGCTATCGTAATGGTACGATTAACGCGTGTACACCGATTGCATTGATTTTTAGCAACAAGCTGCATATGTATAGGCGGTAAATCTTTTAATGCTCGGTATCGTTGAAATTTCGACGTTTTCATCAGCATGACAAATGAGTTATCAATTTCATAAGCATAACACGTATCGCGAGCAACCCAAATTTCTCCCATTGTTGATTTTAGTTTTCGCTGTTATCACCTGTCAGAAAAATACGATTTTCACCATTCCGCGATACGTTGCGTCAAATGGTTGCACAGTAACCTTCCGTCTAGATTGAAATTCCGATTTGCGGAGAAAAAGTCTTGGACTAGCTGCTAGTAGATTGACAACGAAACTGGTTACAAAATTGAAACTGGGTTCTGTACAAGTTCGGATACATCCCCCTAGTTCCTATATGGAAAGTTTGCTTAGAACACCCAGTTGCAGGTTATTGGTCAAATGAGAATGTACTGGGTGTTGCGTTTGTAGTTGGTTTATCTTTAAATAATTGCCTTATGAAAATTTACATTGAAATTCATTTACTCTTTTTTTTATTTTATTTTGGATAGATAGTACAAGTTTCTCTTGTGAATAACTTAAAAGAATGAATGACAATTTAAAATATACAGGGTGTCGCATTTGACATTGATTCATTTTTAAATAATTGCCCCATGAAACACTTTTTAAAATTTTTGATTAATAATGCAACCTTTTCTCGTGAATCGTTTAGAAGAAAGAATGGCAATTAAAAGTATACAGGATGTTGCGTTTGAAATTGATTCATTTTTAAATAATTGCCCCATGAAACACTTTTTAAAATTTTTGATTAATAATGCAACCTTTTCTCGCGAATAATTTAAAAGAATGAATGACAATTAAAAATATACAGGGTGCTGCGTTTGAAATTGATTCATAACTGCCCCATGAAAAATTTAATTGAAGTTCATTTACACTTTTTTATTTTCGATTGATAATACAACCTTCTCTCGTGAATAATTTATAAGAATGAATGACAGTTAAAAATGTACAGGGTGTTGCATTTGCATTTGGAATATTTCAAAAAAATTCCAAATCTTGCGTATTTTAATGGTCAAGAACGTGTAACTAATATTGAACTAAAAGTGCATAATATTTTTCCAGAAATTAAATTTTTGGATTTGTGATTACTGTAATTGGACATCGAAGTTCATTCACACTTTTTTATTTTGAATTAATAATACAACCTTCTCTAGTGTTTTTAATATTAAGCTAAAAATGGATAAAGCACATGCCAGGGAATATATTTTTCCGAAAATTAAATCCTTAGGTTTGTGATTAGTATAATTGGACGTACATGTTAATTTATCAGTTCAACCTTCTTCCGTGAATTATTCGACACAAAGAACGTCACAACTGATCGTTCATTTATGAAATTTGAATGTTCCCACCGACTTGAAGTATCGTCACAAATTGTAAATACATTTTCCACTTGTATCAAAGTGCACGTTGATTAAACAAAATTTTTCAACCGGCGTAACATTGTTTTTATATTGCTCAGACCGGGGCACGTTGACAGATTTCATTTGCCGGGTCGTGGACTCGTGAACGACGAAAAGAAAAAAGGAAAAAAAAAAAAGAAGAAACGTAGCGACTGTATAAAAGTGCTAATTAGAGGAGTGTTTCGTGAAACTTTTCGTTCGTGTGTGTTTATTTCATCACGTGGAATAATGAAAATTATCTGAAACCTGAAAGAGAAACCATCCGTTTCTCCCGGCGGCAAAAATCTCCTTTCTCGGGGCAAACTTCTTCCGTAGGTCGCCCCCACGAAGTTAACTTGCTTCTTGCGCTTTCCTTCTTACGGTCTTCGTAAATCCCTTTTGAGACGAGACAGCGTTTCATTCGATTTACAGGAGGCAACACGAGTCCTACAACGTAGATATATATCGACAATTTCTGTTTGCAGCTACGAAGAATGAAAGGACAAGTAGTAAAAATGTGTTTCTTTCTCGAGAAGTGTTTTTCTTTCCTGTTATTTTCAAAAATGATTATTCGTTTCTGAGTTCGAATCTAGAGTTAATTTTGTATTTGCTGTAACAGTTTGCGAAGCTTGAAATTTTCATTCTGACCAAACATGCTTAATTAAAGAAAAAAGAGGATTTGAGGATACCACCCTGAAGCATCTAAAACTAGGTGAAGTTTGGGAATTTTTTTGTAGGTAATTACCGAATGAAAAGTTTCAATTTTTTCAGAGGATATAAACGTGACTTTCGATTTCTTTTTCCAATTTTTAGAAAGTGAAAATGTTACAAAACGGAGGAGTTTTTGTGAAACCACTTCTGCCGGGGCATCGATTTTTGGTCGCCAATGTTGGCAAAGATCGGAGTGTCTAATATAAAAAATTCTCTTTAATTCGTAAATAAAAATGTGTCACCTACAGTGTGGCGCAAGATTTTTCGAAAATTATAATTATTACAGAAATGGTGGCAGTTTGAAGGGACAAAACCTCGTTTCACCAAAAAAGTCAACTTTAAACATTTCTAAAAAATTAAATAATTGACGTATCGAAAACATCTTAAGCTACATTGTACGTAATACGTTCGTGTTCATAAATTAGAAAGAATTTTTTATTTTAGACGTTCCAATCCTTGCCTGCAATGGCGGCCAGTCGTCGACCTTCTATCAAAAGAGATTTCGCAATAACTCCTTCATTCTGTAACATTTTTACTTTCAAAAAATTGGAGAGAAATGCCGAAGGTTCTAATTATATCCTCTAAAAAAATCGAAACTTTTCATTCAGTAGTCACCTACGAAAAGAATTTTCAAACTTTCCCTATTTTTAGACGCCTCAGGTCGGTGCACCCCCTTAATTGCACCTCTATTTCACCCCTCTCGCTAATGCAAATGTTTGCGAGTAAATAATAGAGGAGGGTGGATATTTTTCTTCTTCTTCTTCAAGTAAACTATAATCCGTAGGATCTATAGCGTGCTGAATCGTTTATCTTCGGTGGAGCGTAGAGGAGTATATACGCCTCTTAGTTTGCAGAAAACCACATTTTCCGTACGTGCGCCACGTTTCTGCTCCTTTTGCCCGTAGAATTATTCCCGTTAACCGAATAGCTTCCTCTGTTAATCGCTATTGACAGCGGGCCACATAAATTTATTTGTGGTCGCTATTTACGTATACCCTCCTGCCAGTTTGCGTTACTCAGCTAGCCTGCTATAAAGGGTAAAAGGCTGCTTGCTGCGAACGAGAATTATCATTTTTTATACCTTTCTTATTGTCAGTAAGAGAACTAGAAAATTCAAGGATTCAAAATAAATGAAACATTGTAAAATACAGAAACTTAGAAAAACAAATTTTAGGAAAATAATTTCACACTAAATTGCAATTATTTCAACTGGTAATTTAATTAGTCCGAATATCGATCGCTTTGACCTTGTTCGATAGTGAACGTTGATCAATTTTTCAAGCTTATCTGGAATGAAATAAAAAAAAAGAAGAATTTGGAGAAATTGAAATTTTTTTCGATTTGACATAAGTGATCTCCACTTTTCACGATCCTTCTACATGTTCAGTTTGAACCTTCTTTTATACAGATTCAAGATAGAAAGTACTCGATCGTGCTTTTTGTCTTTAAAAGAAGGAATAGGACTGTGGCAAATGTAGAGTAAAAAGACACAAAAGATGGAGTAGCAGACTGGCCAAACGATTGGGCGGGGTTTACTCCTTAATAGTCTTGAGCGAGCAATTGATTTCAGGCAAACTGTAGTGCAACTACGATGAATTTAATTAACTGACTTACATTTGAAACTTAAAAATGTTTCTTATTCCGCTTTGCCGAAGTTTCAATCAAGTTCAATTGGCGAAGATGTTAGCTGAGCAAAGTCTCTATCTCTTCTTCGCAAAATACGTTATTACATATTTCATTTGTGTTTCGTTTTACTCAGATCCAATTTAAAGTTCAGGGAATAATAAATAATTTTAAACGGTGAATTAGAAATACATACATTGGCGTTCGTAAGTAGTAGGACACCCGTTATGCCCCATTTTTTCAACAGTTAAAGTTTAGAATTCTTTTCAATAATAATTTTGTAATTACTGGTTAGGTTTGTTTCAACATTCAGTATATCCTAATACCTATGATGATGAAGCTGTTAGAATATTGAACTATTCCACGTTTAACAGGATTAGCCTTGAAATATTTTATAGTTGAACTATACAATTGTAGCAAAAATGACAGACTGCAACTGTTGCATCAACTATTAATAATTATCAATCGTGACACACTTTACGCGTACACAGTATCTTACGAGAAAATCTGAAACAACTGGAAGAACATCTGAGAAAGATGAACACGTGTGCGTATATTCCGAACTTTCTTAGTTAACAGTGATATTACATGTGATTAGAGGGTAGATTTAATTTAGATAGAGATCGCTCAAAATTCATGTAATTACTTAGGTAATTACTGGCTACGCACACCTGTTTAGTACCAGGCTATGCCTAAACTTGAGTAATTAAGGACAGGGTGCTAAGTTTGTAAAACTTCTGATTCCTAATACAGAATGACCACTTATGTTCGATATAATCCCCAGCCTAACCTCTAAATGAGACGTGGATTATAATTGAACGGGTAGATTAACTAACTTAGTCGAGTGTTTAAACCGGAAAGTATCTCTTTCTTAAATAATAAAAATTATGAATAAATTAACAGTAAAAAGTATGTTTTCATTTCTATTTTGAAAGACAGTAGTAAATTCGTTTTAGAATGAAATATCTCCTTAGAGCGTGCAATTCAACACGAAGAAGTGACATTTTATTCGATTTCTTTTGACACTTCTACAAATGTAAGTATCTTTGCCTAACGATGCTTTTCTGTCGCTTGAAAATCCAGTTACCGACTCACCGGGGATTTAATATTCTCACACACGATCTCTACGTGAACGAGAGT
Source organism: Habropoda laboriosa (assembly GCF_001263275.1). Taxonomy (NCBI): domain Eukaryota; kingdom Metazoa; phylum Arthropoda; class Insecta; order Hymenoptera; family Apidae; genus Habropoda; species Habropoda laboriosa. The sequence goes on from NW_017100176.1 coordinate 630,702, forward strand.
ACTCGTATTTGACGGGCTATAGCGTTAACGAGAATTGAAAAGAATCGTTTACGGGGTGCAGCCACTCTGTTCGTTCAAAAATCTAGATTTATGTTTTGTACGTGTGCCACGCTCAGAACGTGCCTCGTTAGAACGTGGAAAGAACATCGGATATCCGGAATTTATTGTTTTCAAGAGTTGTCCTTATCTAACAGTTGCACTATTTAAAAAAGGAGGCAGAAACGAGTCAAGGATTGTCTGCTATTTATTTGTTTGCAATAATAACAGCTACTAAATACGGGGTAATTATCTTCTCTAGTTGTGGTTGTACGAGAAATTTTTGTACGAGAAGGGTGAATAAGATGGAAGAAAAAATTTCTGTCTTTTTTATATGGCTCACCCTGTATACAGCTCGTGAGCGTTTCAGTGTTCCTTGTTTGCAGTGACAATTTTATATGACGAAGTTTAATAAAATATTTAATATTTTCGAAAATATTTATCAATTTAATAAATCTAACAAATTCGTTAAAAATGTTTCGACAACAGTTTGCGCTGCATATTTATATCTGAAAGAGATTGTAAATCCTTTCGGTCGAAATTGATCACCTGTCGAATATCAATTTTGAGGTTATACTCCTCTTAACACGCCGTGACATTTCCTAACAGCTTTTGCCATTTCTTGATTCACGGTTAAAGAGTAAAGTATCGGTTGAAATCGTTTAAGGTTATTCTCATATGACCTTAATGACGGTGAAAGTGTGTTTACCGTCTATGACATAAATAGTAGATCTTTATCGTGCTTGCGGAACACCGCCGAGGCGTAACCGTCTGCATAAACATGATATTTCTTCGTCTAGGTATACATTGACATAAGCAGCAGCATTGTACGAAGTGACTAAAGTTCAATGTTACCGCCACGGTAGCTACAAAAAGTCAATTAAACATAAATAAAGTGTAACTTTTATTTTCGTTCGCGATTATAGTTCTTCCGAGATTCCTATGGGAGATAGATTGATAAAAAGTTAGTAATGCACAGTACTCCTCGTCCATAAGCTAAACGAAACTCCCCTAAAAATGATTTTCAACGATAATTTGAAAGAAAAAAGAAAAGGAATTGCAATCTACGAATTTGATGCAGGATTACTATTTTTACACCCGGTAGATATCGATTCGTGCGCAGATCTAGTCTCCGGACGTAAGTATTCGTGTAGACGACGTATCCAAGGTACATCTATCGAAAGAGAAAAATAAAAGGAGGGAAAGAATTAATGTCGTGAATTTACATTTGCGAGAATTAAGGGAACATCTGTGACAGCACACTTCAGAATGAAAGCACGCATTTCCCGGGGAATAGTATAGCTTTTCCAGTGTCTCGCGCGCGGCGGACTCGAGATATCAACAATGGTGACATTTTTGAAAATCCTTCAACAACAATGCCTCGACATTTCGTCTTGCAACGTACACTGTGTTCCTTTATGCCTGCGGCAACAATGCTTTTCGATCGTCCTTGAAGGGTACTCAAATCTTCAAGACCGTTCATCCCCACAGGTTTAGAAGCCAGTAGCCGGTAAGGGCGGCGATGCCAATTTTTCCTCCGCGTGTACCATCCGGACGAGAAACTGGTCCAAGGTAAATCCGTGGAAGATTGTTTCATGCGTTACGACCGAAACCGGTTGTACACAGTTCTGGCCGCGCTGTGTTTGGTTACATGCGTGCAACTAGGAGCCCGTGTCCTGGAAATGCTAGGATTAATGTAGGTCAACATTCGCGGAACTTTGCGAGCAAAACACGTACCGGCGTTTGTTCAGCAAGCGAGCGCATAATCCATAAAAAATGAACCGCGAGAAAATACCGCGGGGGATCGTGTGTCCGATTAGGAAAATTAGCCGGGTTTCGTCTATGGTTTCGGCCTTCGTTGTAACCGTTCGCTGTCGCGTGTATACCGGGTGTCGAAATTCTTTCCGACCAAACTTTGCCATTACGTTCTAGGGATATAGATGGGAAGAAAATGTTATATGAACGTAAGTCGTTTGAAGCTTCGTTGAAAAGTTATTGCGAGAAAAGGAACGAAATACTAAGGGAATGGTAACGTAATGAAATATTCGATTGCACAATGCTACGCGTAAAATTGCTATTTCATAGCAAATACTAATTTAAACAGATTCTCCGATTGCAAATTTACTCTCTTTAAAAAATGATTCCAGACTGTGTTAATTGCACGATTTAAACTATATATATACCGGGTGTCCAAATCGTTTCGGATCAAACTTTGTCAGTGTGTTCTATGGGTATAGGTAAGAGAAAAATGTTATATGAACATAGGTCGTTTGAAGCTTCCTATCATAGTAACCGCAAGTTCGTTACGTACTATTGTTTATAACTTTTTAATAAAGCTTCAAACGACCTACGTTCGTGTAACATTTTCCCTTATTTATACCCGTAGAATATACCGGTGAAGTTTGCACGGAAGAGGCTAGAACACCCTGTATATTTCAACTCCCAGGGTTATAATGAATGAACGGCCCCTTCTCTCTTCTCGCCTAGACGCGCATCCTCTATATCAAGGCACCTACCTGTGTGCTCAGAAGCTATGTGTGTAGTGGATTAACGCGATCCGTAACTTCAGAGAGACCAATCGCGTTTTATCTGTCCCGTTGGCGACCCAACTGAGAGGCGATTAAAGTTAGATCGATGGCGGTGGGTAACAGGCGTCGGGAAATCTTAGCGCTTGAAGGATGCGTTGATAGGTGTGTGGGGAAAGGGAAATGTAGATACATCTTAGTTGAGAAAGATGGAGTGGAAATGAGATTATTTTCGTACCGACTTGCCATACTCCGTGATTTATGGCATTTACTTAACGAACTTTCGGGATTTGTCTTTTGGAAGAATAAACCTACGACCTTCGAGTACTTCACAGATAAGCCACGTGGTTTTATTTGAAAGAACGACAACTATAAAAATTTGGCGAAGTGTATTACACTTCTTTCTATCGGTAGCTGGTGAGATTTGCTCGCGATTTTATCGCCCCTCCAATTAGACGAGCACGTTTCACGAAGTGTACGTATCACCTATTTAAGAGCAACACGAGCAACCTTTCGAGCTGATTAGATTATGCGAGGCGTAGCTGGTTCGCAGGCTTAGAACCGTGGTACGTCGCATTGTTCGATAACTTCTGTAAAATTGATTAGAGCTCGCGAGCTGCACGACACGCTTTACACTTCGATAGAAAATAGGAACTATGAGAACAATCTGTATCTATTAGCCTACTGCTTGCACACGCTGTCCTTTATTTGTCCTTTATCCGATGGAAGGGAAACAATGGCAATGGGCTGTTCTTCCTGAAACAGCAATACACGGTAGCATAATCGAATTCAAACACTTGAACATAATCAGCTCGCTTTAGAGATATCGGGTCAATTCTGAATGTAGTCAGGAATCGAGGTTACTATGTACAATGATGATGCGGTATCACGAGAGCCACCTAGCGTGAGGTAATCGATTGTGTTTTTCATTCACGCGGTTTTAACGTCCGCGACATATATCGGCACCCTAGTTTCAACCCCTTTACCAGGGGCTATTTCCGGAGTGAACAGGAAACCTTGCTGGATCGAACCATCAATCAACCTAGTATTCAAGCAGGAAACTTACGTTACGGGTAGTTCACGCGTGTGACAATGATCGTACCTGACAGCGAGGAAAAGGAGAAGAAAGAAAGCTCCTTTCCGTCGATTCACCGCGCGTGTTAGATAAAAAAAGAAAAACACTGTGGACAGTACTCTGTGGTGAACACACACGACACAGAAGGACATAGATGATAAAGCTAAATAGGAAACGGATAGGGAGGGAAGAAGAAATGAAGGAGAAAAGTGTGTGACTGTACGATGGAACCGGAGATTGCCCGTGGAATAGAAAGAGAGAAAAGGACAAGGGAACACGATCGAAGAAGGACAGAGGGGAGTGTTACCAGAGACGGTGGGCGAACATTGCGGTCCAGAGGGATGAAGAAGAGGCTTTACCGCTGCTGAGGGGTAGCGATACTGGCGTATGAGAGAACGGGGATAGACGGGGTGCCAAAGTGGCGGGGAGGGTGGATAGTTAGGTGGTGGGTGGATAGTCGGGGGTAGTGGGCCGGTTGGTTGGTTTGCGTGGAGGAACTGCGCGGCAGTCGAGGCCGCGAGGCTCAGTGCTAGGGAGCGCGGCATCGCGATGTGTCGGCTTCTCGTTGCTATCTCGCACTCGCTTACGGCTTATTCCTTCGTTCAAACATCCCCCTTCTACGCGTGCCTTCCTCTAGTGACAGCTTATTTCCTTTTATTTCGACCATTTTCAACTCGTCTTTTCTTTAACGTGTCTCTTTAGTCTCCAAACATCTTTCTCCTCCGTGTATTTTCCACCAGTTCGCGGTCCACTCTTCTTTGTAGTTTTTTCTACTAACGAGTATCGTGATCTCGGTCGGTCGCGTGTCTGTCGCGAGAGTGCGGTTTCGCGTGTGTATCGAGTGCGTGTAGTCACTTCGCGTTGAAAGAAAACAGTGTGACGTGCATCTTCGTAGTCGCTATGAACGCAGGAGAGATGATCAGACCGGCGAGAACCATGTGGCGAGAGGAACCATAACCAGCTAGAGGAGCCGAGCACAGTTCTCTACGCAATGGAGATGGATCCGTACGCAGTTGGTTGGCCGCCTCAAGGTCATGGTGTGAGCGGTGTCACCGGAGGTGTCGCTGTCAGTGGGAATGGCGGTAACATGAGCGACGGTGCGAACACCATACCGAGATGCTGGAGCAGATCGTGCAGATCGACCGATCCGTCGCCTATGCGACCGATTGAGCGTAGCATGCGTTCAACCGAGTCGATGAGGTCGATGGAGTCGATGAGATCGATCGACTCGGTGATAAGGCAACCGTCGGCAGATCCTATACGGGCTTCCATGGAACACCATCAGTCGAGTAGGTCGTTAGAAGCGATGGGTAGACCGATCGAACAACAGATACGCACAGAACAGCCTAGGTCTACCGTTGATCATCCTGTACCATCTTCCTCGATGTCTTCCACACCAATGAGAGGCGGTATAGAGCATCATTCTATGCGCGCCATAGAGCATCCCTGCAGGCTGAAAGATCACGCGAGTTACATGCACGACCATCACTTCGGCCGTATGCACGATCACGGTTGCAGATCTGTGGAGCACGTTTCCCGGATGCTCGAGCATCGACTTCACGAACAGCATCCCGGTAGACCGCCAATTGAACAGCCACCTTGCCGGCCAATGGAACATCCTCCTGTTCGACCGTCGCCTATCAACTATACCTGTCGGCCTCTCGATCATGCTCCCGGAAGACCTATACCAATGGACTGTGTCATCTACGGTCCGCATTCCCATCCGCCAACAAGGTTACCCAGTGAGAGCCCGTTTCGTGTCAATTGCCCTGTGCATAGTCCCTTCCGCTACAGATTCCCGAACGGCGCTGTCGTCGCTGATTATCATGCCCAGCATCAGGTAAGATCGAGATCCTTGGAACGGTGATGGATTAATTCATTTCGTTAAATTCACCATCTTCTTTCTGCTGTTTCAAAGTTATTCAGAATTTCATTCTTACAATTCAGGCTAGTAAGTTGGGAAACTTATCCTTCTGGACGTAGGTTGCACCTGAAAACCTCGAATAGTATAAATTGTAATTAGCCAGGCTGTGAAAGCCTCGAAACTGTGATTCGTGCAAAATTGACCCTTTGGGTCAAATTGACCCAGTATCATCTATTTACAAGAAACGAGTATAATAAAGTAGAACTCGATTCATCTAATTATCACGTTATACTGTAACGATTTATTAAACTTGCGAGATATTGTCGTAAATGTTTTCTTTTGGTGTTCTAGTTAATCTGTTGAACAATATTCTCGCCTCGTCAAAAATATCTTCACTGTACCGTAAATTTTGCTAGTTAATTTACAAGTACCACTAGAAATAAAAATAGGTGTCGAATGAAGCTGTTTCGAGTGTAAAGAATAACGTGTTGCACCAGTCTTTAGAAGACTCGAACTGAACTCGATGATGGCTGTATTACGGAAAACAGAAGAGACAAAAAAGTACGCAATAGAAGAAGCGTAACAAAAGATAACGAATGGATCAAATTGACCCATAAATTTCCTAAGTGTGCACCAAAGGTACAATTGGTTTCCATGAAAAAAATCCTACAAATTTTGCTCCCGTTTGCAAACATTATTACATACTTAAGGATATGAAAAAGTTTCAGTCCAAATGGTGCGTTTAATAACAGAGGAAAAGGAAGTTGTGACTTGAATTGGGTCAAATTGACCCAATTTTACTCACAAGGGTTAAGAACAATTTTTCCTCACGTACAATGGACAAATTTCAAAAGTACCAATCTTGTAGAATTAACAAAAATTCGAAGTTGTGAATAATAATAATTCGGTTGAGAGACAATCTATAGATAGAAATTAAATGGACGCTGTGTTTTAGAAGGTATCAATTTTTCGTACATATTATATCCGGGGAAAATATCGAGAATACTAGGTCAGGCAGGCAGATAATTTTATATATTTTCGAAATTTATCGAACTTGGACGTTGCACGTACGAATAGAAGGGACGAATTTCCAGTTTGCTCGTGAATTTCACCGCTCGAAAGTCCATTTTTTCTTTCTCACGATATATAATAAAACTTGCTTCATTATACATTCCATTCGCCAGTTCGAAAATTTAGTCACAATAGCGTGTGACACCAACCGAGCGAAAAGTCTATTCGAAAACTGGTTAATATTATTACGGTACATTAAAAAACCCGAATTAATCACAAAATC
>NW_017100176.1:637572-643293 GCF_001263275.1 Habropoda laboriosa
CTATACGAGGAGCAGAATAAAATTTACACCGAAAAATCCAACAGTCCCTTTTTGTTTTAATTATCGCATCCGTTGAAAGTGATTTAGGGCAATTTTTTTTCAATCGCGACTCGTTAATAGAAGAGAGTTTAATACCGGAAAAATTAGCCTATGCAGTTATGTTGCGAATAGAAAAATTTGCGAGAAGAAAAATAACGATATTTAATTAATTTTAATTATAACGCGTTGTATACACAAAAGTTTACTCGAAAGTTTCACCGGTTAATCTCGCATGACTGTGAAAGTCATTTTTACCTTGGGATAGAAAAATATTCTCGGCACAAAGAAAGCGTCGCGTGATTCGCGTCAACGGTATCCACATTCTGTCTTGAAAATGAAATAATGCACAACGTGACTCTGCGACGTGTCTTTATGAATTTCAATGTTTAGCACCGGACTCGTATTAACCTTGACGTAATTAGTTGCTTCTATATGTTGCATTCCCTTTGAACCACTCTTAAATAAGATTACCAAGACAGTTGCTAGGATACGCCTATGAACGTGACCGCGAGAGAATTGCATTTGATGCGTCTATCTATGTTGATAGATCTCAACGCTGCGTCCTGGTGCATTTATTACGTTAGAAATTGTACATCGAACACTGCTCATGGTTGGCTACCATTCGTGGATGTATTTAGAGATTTAAAGGGGTACGCCACTTTGATGCTTTTAAAAATAGGTGAAAATTTGGGAATTTCTTTTTGTGGGTAATTACAATACTAAATGAAACGTTTCAATTTTTTTTTTTTTTGAGGATGTAAACGTAACTTTCAGGATTTCTCTTTAATTTTTGAAAAGTAGAAATGTTACAAAATGGGTTTGGTTCACTTCGGTTAGCTTTACTTTCATTTGGTTTTGGCTAACTTTTGGAGATTTTAAGAAAAATGAAGCATTTGGGATTAAGAGGATAGTTCAACCCTTTCGATACGTCGCACTTGAGTATTCCGCAAAAGTGTAGGATCGATTACGGAGGGGATAATTGGTGGATAAATGATAAATTTTTAAAGGACAGTAATTCGGTCACGAAGTGTGTAATTTGCAGTGAACACAGTGTTTACCTTTTTTTTTTTTGAAATAATTATTGTGTTTACAGTTATACTGTAATTAGGTCATTTAAAGAAACAAATACGAGTCGTTTAAATATTTAAATAAAATTTAGTAGAAATATTGGAAATACTTGCAGAGAACAGAACACGCATAATGTTAGGTTATCCGACGGTGAAAAATATTTTAACGAAAATCCGAAGAAATTCCAAAAAAAAAAAATAGGAAAAAATTGTGGAACTAGAAATTTTTTTTTAATCAAATTTAAAGATTTGTTGACAATGTGGATCTAAGCTAACGTATGTTCGCTATAGCATACATAAGCTATAAAATTCGACACGAACGTATGTGCTGACCTAATAATATAACCTTGTACCCTAAAATTTTTAATCAAATATAAAACTTCCTTTGAAACCGTTTAAATTAGGTACAAAAATTTTCTCGTACCACCATACCTACAGAAGATAATTTAGGTGGCCTGTTTTTGCTCACCCGGTATATCAAACTTGTGTATTAACAAATTTTAACAATAAGTACACTTCCGTGCTTAAAACGGGTGCACTTCGGGTTTATAATAGGATATTCGTGAGTAGTCGTTGGTAGTTAGGCATCCCGAAAGTTCGTAGTTTGCAGGAAATTAAGAAAGTAATATCGTTAAGAAGTTAATAGAATTTTTGTTCCCGTAAATCATGCACCCTGAAGAATCTAAGGAAGTGAAAAAAAAAAGAAAGAATGTCACAGAACCCTACTTTCGCCTGCTTGTATGAACACCTAACTTGTTTTAGTTTATAATGTAAAGAAGGTTAATTGTTCGGTGTTCTAGCGTCGAGGTAGAAAGCTCTTTTCCTTGAAAAGTCGTTTAAACTCGTTTTAGAGAAGGACCAAGTACGGAAAACGAGTTTATTCCTGGTCTGTAAATACCTAACAGTTTTACAGTTGACAAAGATCTCCCATTTTTTTTCTATTTTTCCCGTACCCGCAATATATTCTCGCCTTTGTTTCTTTTTTTTTCATACAACAAATAATTCAAAAGAGAATTCACTTCACGGGTATTTACAGTATTAACGAGCATTATTTGTATTTCCCGGTATTTTTTAGTTTGCCGAATAATTGAACGGAATCTCGGCTTTGTTGTATAATGCTTGCAGCAATAACGTTGTTTTCATTGTCAGCCTGTTTTCATCCTGTTGCTTGCCTTAGGGAGGGGAGAATTTTATAAAATTCCCAGTGGAAATTTTATGCGATTGTTTAACTTCCTACTTTTCTTCCATATTCGTGTACTATCGTCGAATTAGTTACTGAAATAATTCTAGTTACTTTGTATTAAAAATCTTTTTTTCAAAATACACGTGATAATTTCGATACTCCTGTCGACAAAATTGCAACGTTCAGTTTGAAAGTACTACATTGCTCTCGCCTATGTGAATTATTGGCAAATAAATTTCATTCTTCCATACGTAATATCGATTAAATTTTTGCGTAACTTTTATAGATATGTGTATCGTATGCGTGTATATATGTTGTACGCGTTGTATAATGTATACAGGAAAGTTTAGGGAATATTAAAAAGTTTCCCTCGCACGAACCGACAGAAAATTGCTTTCAACGTATTTTGTCATTTTGTCTAGGTCGACAATTGAAGTTACTTTTCTCTTCCTACGTTGTAACGTGTGTGTTTAACGCAGAAAGTGAGAAGAAACAGAGGTGCAAGCAGACCGTAGATTGAATTTTTTTCATGCTCCTTTTGTTTACGAGGGAAAATTTCGAAATATTCGCGTGTACAATGTTGTAGCGGGGTCGAACAGTCAGCTGTACTCGCCTGGATGTTTTTGTTTATAAAAGTTGTTTGGAGAAAGTTGTGGTGACAACATTGGTTTCATTTCCTTTCTGAAGTAATGTTAATATTTTCCATGTGACAGAAAATAAATAAATATACGTATGATAAAATAAGTAAAAAAGAATTGCCCCAAATGCTCAACTTTCTTTCTTTTTTTTTTTTTTTTTAATACAAGTGCGACTAACTTTTCGACTCTGCTTCGTAGGTACAGGATTTTCATAAAAATGTGTTATGTATATCCTTAACGGATTTATGCACGCACAAATTTTTCCTGCGAAACAAAATCGCGTGTAGGAAGGAAGCTTTATTCTTCTCTGACTTTTTCATTCAGTTTTGCGGAAGAAATTGCCTCGTTTCAAGCTGTGGCATGGTTCTTGGTGTATTCTATCCGAAGCGAGCTTTATGTCTACCGGGAGTTTTATCCGGTAACGTCTAAATTTACTTTTTTCGCCGTCTTTCGCATTTCTCGAGTCAGTCCTGAAAAGAACATCGTTGACGGCTCGGGCGTTACGCGACTACGAGCTTCTCGGCTACGTGCCCGAAATACAAAAACTAGAGAGAGAAAGAGAGAGAGAGAGAGTGAGTGGGTGGGTGAGTGATAGAGAGAGAGAGAGAGAGACAAAGAGAAAGAGTGAGTGGGTGTGTGAGTGATAGAGAGAGAGAGAGAGAGAGAGAGAGAGAGTGAGAGTGTATGGGTGAGTTAGAGAGAGAGAGAGAGAGAGAACAGTGAGTGGGTGAGTGAGATAGAGAAGAGAGAAAAAGAAAGAAAGAGTGAGTGGGTGGGTGAGTGATAGAGAGAGAGAGAGAAAGAGTGAGTGGGTGTGTGAGTGATAGAGAGAGAGAGAGAGAGAGAGAGAGAGAGAGAGAGTGAGAGGAGTGTATGGGTGAGTTAGAGGGGGAGAGAGAGAGAGAGAGAGAGGAGTGTATGGGTGAGTTAGAGGGAGAGAGAGAGAGAGAGAGAGAACAGTGAGTGGGTGAGTGAGATAGAGAAACGTAAAAAGAAAGAAAGAATAAGTGAGTGAGTGGGTAAGAGGGTGAGTGAGTGGGTGGCTGGGTGGGTGAGTGGAAGAAAGAGGAAGAGTGAGTAGGTGAGTGAAAAAGAGAGAGAGAGAAAGGGAGGGGTAAAGAGAAAGAGTGAGTGGGTGAGTGAAAAAGAGAGAGAGGGGTAAAGAGAAAGAGTGAGTGAGTGAGTTATTGAGTGAGAGAGAGAGAGAGTGAGGGATATTCGTCAATTTTTGGGGAATAGGTATCGTGCGAGCAGTGCATCGCTGCGATTCACTCTAACATGCAAATTCGAGACGTGTGTACAGCTAGAACGTGACTCGCGCGATCGATCGATATCGAATTGAGCGGCGATTTAAGTTAGTGATCTGCCCGAAATATCTTTCCCAACAGCGAAACGCGATAACGTTTCGCGTTCCCATTTCACTGATATGACCACACACTCGATTCATGCGTCACGATCCGTCATTTCGTCTATACCTATCCAACCATGATGTATCCGCACTGGAGAATACCGTGGAAGAGTTAATGAAATGATTGTATGTCCCTATATCACGATACTATACATGCGTACACGTTTCAACCCAAAGAATAGATCGTTTTATGACACCAGGTGTATATTTCGATTAGGTGAATTTCACTTCGAAACAACGTATATCAATGTTTCCAGCGAAGTGGCAATCTCTGTAGCATGTAGCACGCGCTAGGTGACAAGAATATTCCGCGTTGTCTTTCCAATTCTCTTTTTCGGTCGATTGTATTTATACTTATTAGACGAATAATTCGTTCGTCGAATGAAACTTTTCTCGTACCACCGTAACTAGAGAAGATAATTAGGTGACCTGTTTCACGCGGTCCACCCTGTATAAATAGTACATTAGACGTTCAAAACGTACGTGTATGAACCGCAAAAAGAGGGAAAGAACGAAAAATCCGGAGACTAAATGAGTATAAATTTGAGCGCACGTGTGGACTATTGGGAACGAGTAAGTCAAAAAATCCATAATCATACATTACCGGAATAGTGGACGCAGGGAAACTTTAATTTTAACCGTAATCCCAATTTAAGACATTGTAAGTCATTTGAAGCAACGAAGTAGTTCTCTCATAATTTTCTTCCTCGTTATTTTTATTCTAATTATTATACTCCCGTTAAAGTAGATGTAATTAAATAAACGGAGAGCCCGGTTCAGTTAAGCACGATATATACACGCAATCCACATATGTGTAATGTCATTTCGGAATGCGTAAGAACATATTTAGGTGGAATACACTTAATGCAATGTGAACAAAAGCGAGGAATTCGTAGTGGATAAAAATTGAGAAAAGTGAATTTTCCCGGTGAATTTTATGGAACATAACAGGCCTAAAGGCTTTTCATTTTTCATTATCCTGCCTTGGTTTTGTTACAATACAGTCTTTATGGGGGAATTTATATCGCGTAACTTTATTAATCTGAAAAAAATGTGAAAATGCTTTGGAATCGAATTTTGTGCCAGTTTTGAGGTTAGGTAAGGGAGTTACACAGGTTATGTATAGAAAAGAGTATAAAGTTCTGTTTGCATATTAATATAATAATTTGACAGAATATTGACAATATATAGGATAATATTTATTATTTTCCTATTTTTAAATGCTTTGTTTGGAAACACAGTAACAAGTGAATTAATAATAGTTTCAGTTTCAATCTTTAAGCCATAAAGAGATTAAAATTTGCTACATTAATTCGTGTTTCAATGTAAAAAGTACGAAATCGTGATAAACTCAGCAAAGACATAAGTGAAATTTAAAAAGCCAGT
>NW_017100176.1:643426-651471 GCF_001263275.1 Habropoda laboriosa
AAAGTACCAAAAAAAAAAATATAGCAATAAAAAACGCAAGCGATTCACATAAATTCTATATTTCATATTATTGCTATTGTCGTAAAATGTACTATTGTAAAGTTACCGCTAAAAAAATGCAAAACTCTGTAAAAATTAGATTACTGTTTCCGTATCTGTTTTCTCTAGTAGTTCGTTTCAAGTGTGAAATTTTTAAACAAGTATATTCACGTTTTTTTAAATAGCAGAATTATTTACGTCCAACGAAACATCATGTTTTCAGGCATTTTCATTTAGAGATATGTAAGACCGCAAACACGTTTCAGTGACTTATGTTGCTCTTTATTTTGAAGTTGCTCTACGTGGTCTTGTTAAGAATGTAACGCCGCCCGCGAACAACAGGTAAAAAGGATAACGCGGTAGAACAGGCGTAGAAGGAGAAACTTTTGCTTCTCAAATAAAGAGGAGTGGAAATAGTCACGTTAGCTTTTATTCAGGAAACATATAACACATGTCAGACACGGTTTCAACTAGTTCGTTTGCACTCGATCGTTTCCCTTTTTCTTAGGCAGAGTTTAGGTTAGGTGTGCGTGAACAATTTTTATTTGTTTAATTTTTGGTTCGTGTATTCAACATGTTTCATTTTGAAACCAAAAGCAAATTTCGTATAATTCTATATTTGAAAATGAGAAAAGCACTATAATACTTTGCATTAAAATTATTGCTTGTGAGTGAAAACTTTGGAAGTTTTTAATTTTTCGTTTCGAATATTTAACATTTCACTCTGATATCAAAGACAAATTGGAATTTCGAAGAATCGTTCGAAATTTTCCCTAAAATTAAAAATAAGTAAACTATAACTTATGCAAAATGCAGTTTTGATTATTTTTTATTATTATTGTCATAAACGTAGTTTATACTGTTAACAAATATAGTTACATCTTTGAACTAGTAGTTACATACAATCTGTTGCTATGTTTGCTTGCCAGTTATTCATTTGGCACATTGTGCTACAGAAAACAATGAAGCGATGAAGGTAAAAGGACAAGCACTGCACATTTTGTTACGTTCAACAGACGTCGTGTCTAACATTTGAAGCAAATATATAGGAAAATGTTATTCACTTGTTCTACTTTGTTCCTCGTCGAAACGTTTATGCATAAACAGAAACATTCTAGATAAAAAGTTGACGTTTTATTATTAGGAATTGATGTAAAATTTTTGCTTTATTAGTAAATGTAATTGATAAAAAGGTGTTTATTGTTCTCACCTATCTTGCACCTTATTAGTAATAAGTTATTACATTATCTACCGAACGAATTAGGATTGAACAGATGTCTAAAATTGTTAAAATTAATTCCAGAAAAAATGGTAAAAAATTCTGTGTTAGGAAAATTAATAATGTAAAATTGTGGAATATTGTGGAAAATAATTTTTTAAAATAGTACGTATATGAAAACGAAGTATCATTCGTCGTAAATAACACCGTAGAAAATGGTAGATCCATTACATAGGTGGGCAATGTGTTAAGAGCGTATTTGGGTTTAGACGGATGCTTTCTTCATTTCTTTTCTAGGCGACAAGAAAAGTTACAACATTAGTGCTTCGTATATATCTTTATTTATCTTTCGGCTGCGTAAGGCCAGTCAAAGTTATATGACCGTGACGTGCGGACATTCTTCCTGACTTCTCCCAAGGATAGCGGTTTTACTATTGGTCAGAAAAAATTGAACCGAACATTTTTTTAATCCCTAAGAGTGTCGCTATGACGCCTTCCATGATCATAAGTTTAAAAAATTTTTCTACGAAATGGCAACGAGTTAAAGTCAAAAATACGGTTTCTGCGATTTTCGTAAATTTTAGGCGCCAAAAAATAGCAAAGTTTTGGAAATATTGACCTGATTTTTGGTTCAAACGATAGCGACAGATGTTCTGAGTATGCAGTCTAAAGGGGAAAGCAATCGGTTCAATAGTTTTCGAGGAAACCTCGGGAGAGCCTGGGAGAGCTCGGTTTCGAGAAAACCGCGTTTAAAGATTTTCGAGATCTGCTTCAGACGTGGTCTTGAGTCATTCAAACCTTCATACCTCTTACAATTTATCCCACTTCAAAAAATCGTTTGACAGACACATATTCTCCAGACTGGCGAGGAGTGGAAAAATGCACAGAAAAAGAGTGCTGATGTTTTTTTACCCCGAAAACCTGAATATCCTTTTAAGCTGATTTCGGGCAGAAAAGGGAACCTGCTTCGTCGAACCTGCACAAGCTGGCAGCTAAAGATGGAAAAACCGTGAAACGTGTTCAGGAAAGAAACTCGAGTGAAATGGTAGCAACAGAGGAGAATTTTCTTTCTTCGGTAACGTCGTTCTTCCGCGTTACTACTCTCCTTCACTTTCTGCACGCGTAATAAGTAACAGCAGTGAACCACTCTATAATACACAGGCACGGTACACAAAGGATTAGGTTGTGTGTCGCGTCTCGAAGCGACAAGAGAACGAATCGCAAGTCATGAAATACACTCGTAAGAATAGAAAAGCAAGCATTAAGCTTTCTGAATCGATGACTTCATAGCCGAGTTATTCTTTTGCGTTAACAGTACAAGAATCACGAAACCCCTACGGATCCTGAATGAACCGCGTATACCCGCTGCTCAGAAACTCGAATCACGTTGTGCGGCTTTATATGTACATACGTCGTACAATTTACAATGCTTTCATTGATCGCCTTTTTACGATGCGATAGAATTATATCGCGATTCTTTATTAGACTCTACCAGGTCCTTGAGACGTTTCTCTTTAGCCTGTACACCTGGAACTTACAGATGATTTGTCAAATCTCGATCCTTTCTTTATTCTACTGACACATCTGTGTTTGCTCAGTGGAAGAGCACACGCCGAGTAATTGAAGAGTTGCATATTAAAAAATTATTAAATATAAAGTATAAATTTATGAAAAAATTTTGAATCGAATATTACTCAATGCTGATGTTGTAGCGTAGAATTCTGCAAATTTTACGAATGACAGTGCAAATGAAGAATCAAGGGAAAAAGGACGAGTGCACACTTAATTTTATTCTGAGTAAAATATTAAATATACTGATTCTTCAGAAATTATTGAATTAATTTACACTTAATTTGCACACTCGCGCTCTTTTTCCAAGCACACATTGATACCCTCACCTCTTTTTCTATGTATTCTTATTGTTTAAATGGCAATAATTTAGAAGCTTCATCTCTTTTCCCATTTCTAAATACAAAACTGATTTCTACCATGAAAAATACCGTATTTATACCGAAATATCACAGTAGGCAAAAAATGGACCCTCGTCCTTTTTTCTTTTATTCTTCAATTATTTTAAGAAACAAAGCATGCATTTTAGTATGTAAAATTGGTAAAAAAATGCAGACGTTAAGAATGTAAGCAAAAATAGTACGAAGTATAGGGGATGATGGCAAAGGTGCTAATCCTTGAAATTTAGGGGACTCCTAACATTTTCCACACGAAGGAACTGAATTCGACGTTAGATTAAAAATTACGCGAGGTTATACAAATAACAACGTTACCACAATCCAGCAAAACAGGATAATGGTCTATGAAACGATGTTATTACACCAGTAGGAGGATTACGGTCGCTATATAATCCAGAAATTACTCGCGCCGCATTGACCTCAATAGTAGCACGACTGATCTTCAATATGTCCTCTTGAAACGGCGATTTCAGCTTACTGGCTGTTTAATCTCTTGTCCCTCGAGGTAGAAGTTACCCGGCTAGACGACGTTTCGACGATTCCCCGATGACTTCTCTTTCTGATTAATTCCCTAACCTATTTTTCAAAATGCAATCTTCGTCGATGAAATCAGGGCAGGGCGCGGACTCTCCTCCCTTGCTGCCTTGTTCTTCCGGTCGCGTAATGTGCTGAAACTTAACCTTTCCCTAACGACAGCCGTGTATCTCATGGACACAAGTTCAGAACCGTTTTACGTAGAAATAAGTCTCTCTCTCTCTCTCTCAACCTACTCTATTCCATCCGTTACGAGGCTAGAATTAATTGACTCAGAAAGGGAACAATCGCAGCAGCAAGATCGCCAATTTTTAATCAAATTTTTTCTGCTGAAACTGGAGAATGAATGTGAGCATGGAATTACGTAACTGGCGCGGCTCTTACACGATTGAAATACTGTACTATTGCAGCGGTAGGTTTCGTTACTGTATCTGCACAGTTAATTGATTCATATAATTATGTCTTCATTTATCAAATGTTCAACATCGCAATTTGTTCTACTTCACGTTTTCAAGGTGAATCGCTGGATTTGCGTATTTCAGATCATTTGCCGAACAAGCTTCCCCAATTTGTATTAAATTCTACAGCTCTATGTGTATTAACCTTCGAATGGCGGATGCTGGGTCATCGGTGACCCGACATTTAGATGCCTCTTGTTTCATGTGATATTCGAAACAGCGTCACGACTCTTCTCTTCTTGTATTATAAGTATTTTTTATTAGTTCGATCGTAATATCTTTGTATAATTTTGAACTAGTAAAATAGAAAGATGTAGTTTTGCTTGCGTACGATGAAGATTGTATTAGGTCGTTGGGAAAGTTCGAAAATGTAAGAAAAATTCAAACTGACGTATCTCTGTTTCTAATCGAGATAGCGATGAAACCCAAAAGGTATTTTACTAAAATTACTCCCAAAGCGCACTACATATATTCTCTGCGGTGAAGCGTTACCACGAAAAATTCAACGTCCACGCTCCACTGCGAGAAATATAATTCGACTTATATCCACCCTTGTTCACCTTACGAATTATTCGAGTAGTGCGTTGGATTCCCCTTTAACTGTAGAGAAAATACCGTTGAACTTTTATCGCTATGTCAATTAGAAACGGAGATACGACGGTTTGAGTTTCGCTACGAAATTTCCGAGCAACCCAATTTTGACCCGGCATCCACCGTGTATATAACTATCATGATATCCTTCGTCCTAGGATTAACAATTAAACGATTTTACTACCGTTTTATCTAATATTTTTCAGTGATTCTCTTATTGACATTCTGTAATTAGCTGTAATTGGCTTCGGACGATTTTCCAGGATTAGTTTGGACACCCTCCGGATATTTGCTCTTTTTCCACGAGGGTTTCCTCCTCGTTGTAGAAATCTGAATGGTATAACAGAGAGAAATCGAACTAATCATTCGCACGGATAAACCCGGTGGAGTTCAAGTGGCGAAGTTTAACGGCTGATTTTCTATCGGTTCTGATATTCTTGTTAGAACGCTGCCCCCGAAACACCTATTTCAGGAAGCCATATACGAGGTCAACAATTAAGCACTTCCCATTGTTCGCCGTTTTCCCTCGAGGACTAATTATTGTTCAAACGGACTAACTGTTCCGATACACAACGTGTCCGAGAAATTCCTCGTGCTGCATAATAATCCTTGGTCCGTCGATATGTCGCAAGTAGGCAAATACGATGCTTCACTTGCGACAAAATCGTTATTAAGCTTTCGCCGAGAAGGATTAATTTAGCCGTTTTCCGCTCGCGAACGATAAATGTCTATATTTTCGCGATTATACAACGCCACTGCACACGTCAGCCAAGTATTTGTACTACTATCGAGCTTCGAATAATAGCAATCCCTTGGCGATTTCAGTATAATGCTCGTATTTATGTTTGTCATGGCAAACTTATTTGTTGAACATCGGTACCTTCGCGAGCTATGAATTCTTTTTGTTAGGTTAATCACGTGCACATGGTTATTCAGAAAGGTACGTTTAATGCTTCTTCGGTGAAAGTTACATATACCGGGTGTCACAGTTTTATTTGGATGAAACTTTGTCAGTATGTTCTATGGGTGTAAGTAAGAAGAAAATGTTATATAAACATAGGTCGTTCAAAGCTTTGCATCATAGTAAACGCAAGTTCGTTGCGTATTACTGTTGTAACTTTTTAATGAAGCTTCAAACGACCTATGTTTATATAATATTTTTCTCTTACTTATACGCATAGAATGTACTGACAAAGTTTGGTCGGAACCAACTGGGACACCCTGTATATGAGAAAAGTAAGCATATGTACCTATATATTTACATGTAAGAGATTTACGAGGAATATTATGACATGCAGGTTGTAGATATTGAGTCATCTTTTTCTCATAATATTGAGTTTCCCATAATAACGATCGACATACATATGCTAAGCTTATAAATGGAAGCTTTAACGTAACTTAACTACTCGCTGGAATAAGTTTGTCATTTTGGTTATGATTTAAAATACTTGTAACAACTTGTATTGGAAATAATGATAATTTTTTTAACAATACTTTTTGCAGTTAATGCAAAATATTGTTAAGTATCCTGAAGTAGCCTATACAGTATACACTTCCGTTCAAAAGTATCAGTACACATACTGAACGTGAAGCAAATCTAAATAATCATTAGAAAATTATTAAGATCCTAAAGAAAAATATTCAATCTAGAATCTCGTGGTGTAACGAGTACAAATAATTTTATTCAACGAAGAAATGTAATTTAAATTATATGATACTTTCTATAGGAACATAACAGGTGTTCTGATACTTCTGAACGCCAATGTATGTAGTATACGTTGTTTAAATCTCATACAGAATATAATATACGTTTGATTATCACCATTGAAGAACTCCTACCGTGCATCATCGTTTTTTACGTTATTTTCTGAATTTCATTAACTACTCCAATAATGCTTCATACAGTCTCACGATGATTTTCAAGTGACCGGTACAGGCGGAAAGGTCACTTGTCATTCACTGTTCCATGGATTAGTGCTATCGTCAGAGGCTTACAACTGCCTGTACATGTCGTCGACACAATGACATGCAAAATCCCTTCATGCACGTGTAACAATTCTGAAGATGATCATCTAGATAACTTACGGCCGGCCTCAAGTATCGTTTCATCTCCACGCTATACGAGCCATGATGTTCAATCGATGCCTGTACAATTAACGGTGATTGTCATCGGGGCCATTATACTTTCCGAAAGGGACGGAGAGTACACGTTTTAGTTAATGCGTCCGTCTAGCCTGCGCGCGAATTGAATCGCCGAGAAGCGGAAACTTACATTTCCATAATCGATAAGCGCTTTCTTAAATGTGCCTCTACTTTGGACAGTTCCGTTGCAATCAGAAAATACTGGACGAAAAATAGTCACTTCACAGCTGGAACCGTATTTCAGAAGTTAAGGTACCTCGACAGGTGTCTAATAGCCCAACAGTGTACAGCCTTAGCCAAAAGTATCAAGCATCCCATAAAATATGAATTGTTTAAAAATACTTTTGTATCAGGAGGAAATCAAACTATCGAAGTGTGCAAACAATCAGTTTTTAATAATTTTGTCATTTCGCGGACTTTTAATTTCGACGATACTTGCAGCAGACGTCGTGTCTTTCACGACTGATACATAACAGACGAAATGCTCCTTGCCACGGCAAAAATATTAATGTCACTTCAGAAGGGAAGTGTAATCAGCGTTGCCAGCAACTTTCATCGAGATACGCTATCGCTCAAAAGTTTAATCGCTTCCGTTAAAATGCAATAAAATTGAACGTAACTATAGGGAAAAATGAATTAGTCAAGAATGGTAAATTGCACTCTGTACTGTTCGACATGAAACTTTCAATTTGATAACCAGAGTTGGAATTGCATCGTACTTTTACATTACGCGATTTAAGGAGTACAGTAAATTCTCTACAAGAGTCGATGAGTTTGGATTCTACAAGTGACAGTATAGATGGTCCTACGCCTAGGTCTACACCAGTCGGTTTCCTTTATGAGATTTCACGGCTCGACAAATCATAATAGAAAAATATAATTTCTTTAATTTTACTCTTTTACATCTGGAATTTTTTTTAACACATTGATGAGATTTTTCTGATGAATATGATATCAAACACGATATAATTTGAACAATATTTACTTATTAACATGTTCACTATCGCGCCAGATTTACAGGTTGCTGTCAGGCGGCCACAAGAAAATACATTTTAAGCATACGATTATAGTATTATGCTTAATAATTTTTTTTTT
>NW_017100176.1:652821-695880 GCF_001263275.1 Habropoda laboriosa
TCCTTATATACCTGCGGTACCCTCTCCCCAAAGTCATTAGCAAAATCGTCGGTTAGGTCAGGCGGGAAATTTTCGCGGGAAATTTTCGCGGGAGATTCTCGTTATCGTAACACGGTATAATTTATCAATTTTCACAATTTTGTTATAAATTTATACTTCCGACAATTTGTTATAACATTGCATATAACAATTTATACATTATTACAATATTCTGCAATGGAAACATAGGTTTTAGCGTTCTCGTTACTTACTCGTGGTTAAATTAATTTCGTAAGGATTAAAAATCAGGTTGACCTGTGGTCGTAGATTAAAAATAACCATAGTACACCTAAATTTATCGTGTTAAATAATTCCTTTTATAGGAATGGAAAATTTATTCAACGTTTGCTTGTTATAATACCGTGAAATAAATTATATTACACAGTTTCTCTATTCACACTGAATTTAAAGATTATAACGAATAAAAATCAAGTTGACCTGTGGTCATTTATCAAGAGTAATCATAATAAAACTGAAATTATTGTGTTAAATAATTTTTTTAATACGAATTAGGAATTTATTCAACGTTTGCTTGTTACAATACCATGAAATAATTGATATTATACGTTGTCTATATTTACAGTAAATTTATCGTTCTATTTACATGTCATAACAATTATAACTACACGTTATGCTGCGTCTGTTTTTTTTTTTTTGTGCAGTTCAATCTAATT
The DNA here is from genome assembly GCF_001263275.1 of Habropoda laboriosa. Lineage (NCBI taxonomy): Eukaryota > Metazoa > Arthropoda > Insecta > Hymenoptera > Apidae > Habropoda > Habropoda laboriosa. Next base: position 653,535 of record NW_017100176.1, read on the forward strand.
TACTTAAATTTACGTTGCGAGACAGTATAATATTTACAATTCTGCCTGAATTTTTGAAATTCAGAAAAACACAGGTAAACTTCCATTGCATTTAAACAATATTCTCCACCAAATTGGACAAAGTATGTATTCCCATTTAAAGACGTCATTTTTAGGCGATCTTTAGAATAAATAATTATTAAATAATTATAAACCAAGCGACTTGAAATTTTGCATACACGTTTGGGCATGTTTCAAAAATGCACAGTATAATTTTTATGTAATTATCTTAACTATTGTTTAAGGTATTACATATTTCCTGCAGTGTGCCATTTCGAATGGCTGCCACGATTCACGTTTTCGTATTCATTTCAAACAGAAAATAAAAATAATCCTAATTCACATGAATGTTCTTATCCTTGCTACTAGAATAAAACCCAAAAAAAAGAAATGTATTTTGACAAAATGGCAGACATGTAAACAAAAATATCGTATTTATCATGAAAGTTTTAACTTCTTCAGGTGATAAAAAAAAACTACTGCAGACATTGACATAATTCTAATACAGTCGTTAAAGGGATATCTATTCTACACTTATATGGAATTTGGGAAAGATTAGTTGATTAATTATTGAAAAAATCACGGCAGCAAGTTTGCAAAACACGGTTTCGAGAAAAACGCGTTTCTAGTAGTATCTCTTTCTTGAAATTATTATAACTTCGTCCTTTCATAGATTTCAAGCATAGAATTTCAGCGACACATTTTCAAAATAGTATTCTTCGAGAAAATGCAATAAAAATGTGGATTTTTCGACCTCTCTAAATGGAAATACCCTCTTAAACTTACGAACGGTAACATACGTTTCACAGTGAAAAAGTTCTAGGCGAATGCAGTAACTTTTTGACTCTACCAGATACGGGTAGCAATCTTCGAGCAATTCTGCCTTCAGCATTTTTACGAATAAACAGAACAATTTAGGTAATATGGCACGAGCGAAACAACTATGTTCCAGTAAACGCGGAAGCGCGAAGACACAGCGGCTTCCTATTATTTAAAACACGGAGGTTGTTGGGTTACTAGCTACGGTCAGCCTCAATGGAATACATTAGCGTTATGCAAAGCGAAAGAGATTTTCGCAGAACCGCTTCACGATGGCTCCTCGTATGTCGCGCTTCGGGTAATCTCTTCGTGTCCCTCATTCTCGTTCCCTTTCCCGGTTTCCTCGGCTACTTCTTCTCTTGGTAACTCGCGCAAGCGCTCACGTATATGTATGAGCGTGGTCATCCAATGCTGCAAGAAGTTACACGCTGTCACCAGACCACCAAGCGTTTCCTTCCTTTTCAACGTCACGGTGCACGGTTATTCTACAATCTCGGGCACGATAAGTGGGTAGCTCGTTACTTTTTGATCAATATTTAACGGCTATACGCCGGCTGAAATTGCGTCGCTAGGTTTTTTGACCTCTAACGATCGTCCACCGAGCTGTAATCGTAGTCGGAGACGAATTGTCCGAGACGAGTTCTAGGATTCAAGTTTCAACATTTTCGTTGCTGTGCCCGCCTGTAGACGCTTTGAATATTTTCTAGCAGTATGCTGTCTGCGACGACTATTGGCGTTTGACTAACGAGGGAATATCTCGAACTGATTGTCACCGATATTGACGAAATTTTGGCGTATGGGAGTATTCATAAAAATATTTGACACGTATCCTTTTTTATTGGAAATCATCTACGTTGAAGGGGTGAAAATTGTTCTCAAAGATAAGGGCGAAATCTTGTATTTTGTTCTCTGTTACGATATTCTACATTTTTTCTATTCCACGACACTGATTTTACTTCGTAAATAGTGATCTTTCTTTTCCCGCCACTTTTCACTCGCGCGAGAGTTCTCTCGAGAATGCGAACCTGCTTCGTGTTCGCAAAGCAACTGTCCGACAGCAATACTTGAGAGCAACTCGCGATAGTTTTACAATCAAAAGGACATGTAGCTTCATGCTTGGCTCGATAAACACCCGACTCTGGCTCGAGTTTCTTATGTTTGGCTCGCAAAAAAAAAAAACATCAGGAGGCTCGCGCGATGTTATGAGACAAGCTGTTAAGACCAGGCTTATATCACACGCGAGCGGGTGACTCATCCTCCAGGTTTCTTCGAAGGCAAGCAGCGCGTAAACATTATACAGAAATCGGGCAGCACGATACGTCCTCAGTCAGTGTTTACGAAGCTACCGAACGAGTGCCTCGACGAACGACGCTTATACCTCGCGATCATAGTCTTGTAGAAAATTCAGTGCTTCCTCCAACAACGCTGTTTCGATTATACGCGGATATTTTTTTGAAAAATTTTGCTGTTCATTTCGAATCAATTTACACATTTATCATATATTCACAATTTTCTCTGTTACGATATTCTACATCCTTTGGATTCCACAACCCCGATTTTTCTTCAACTAAGAGTGATTAAATCGTGATTTCATTTTTCCATGAATTTCTTTTCCTGACATTTTTTACTCGCACCAGAGTTCTCACAAGAATACCAAATTACTTCGTCTTCACAAAGCAACTGTCCCACAGTAGTATCATTACGTATCCTTTCCAGAGCAAGTCTGGACACATTTACTCTTAGACAGTTGAGCTATGCTCTCGGACAGTTGAGCTCAGGGGCAGTGTCCACTCGCGGAAATACTCTCCAGAGCAGCTCGCGATAGTTTTACTCTCAAAAGGACAGTGAAACGGTTTGAATTCAAAAGAGGCGCGTCTTTTTACCGTGATCGGCGTGCGTCCGCCGAGTGGCGTTGGGAGCGGCGATCGCGCATGCGTCGAGCGAGAAAAAGTATGGCGTCGTATTAAGACCATGTGCGTGGTATTTGTTCTCGGTTTTGCAAATAAAAGTATTGTGCGCGAACAGACAGCTAGCTTATGTTTGGCTCGATGTACATACAGTGACCCAAGTTCGCGTTTCTTACGTTTGGCCCGCAAGAAATATCACGAGTTCTAAGAAGTTAAGGCGTAGAATTTTTCCCAGAACAGTTGCGAGCGTACAGCGAACAGAAATCGGGCAGGACGACTTGTCCTCAGTCGGTGTTTACGAGGCACGCCGATCACGGTAAAAGACGCGCACAAAATGAATTCAAACCGTTACACTGTCCTTTGGAGAGTAAAACTATCGCGAGTTGCTCTCGAGAGTATTTCTCGCTTCTCGCGAGTGGACACTACCCCTGAGCTTGACTGTACGAGAGCATAGCTCAACTGTCTGAGAGTAAACGTGTCCAGACTTGCTCTCGAATGGATACAAATTCATATTGCTGTCTTTTCCTGACATTTTCTACTCGCACCAGAGTTCTCTCAAGAATACCAAACTACTTCTTCTTCGAAAAGCAACTGTCCGACAGCAATATGATTACGTATCCATTCCAGAGCAAGTCTGGACACGTTTACTCTCAGACAGTTGACTTTACTCTCGGACAGTCAAGCTCAGGGGCAGTGTCCACTCGCGGAAATACTCTCGAGAGCAACTCGCGATAGTTTTACTTTCGAAATGGTACGTAGCTTCCCGTTTAGTTCGATCTAATACGTATAACGACTCTGGCTCGAATTTCTTATGTTTTGCTCGAGTTTCTTGTTTCACTAGCAGAAAACATCGCGAGCCTCGCGCAAGGACGTGAGGTTGACTAGGTCCAAGTTACATACTTGAGGGTCACTCACACATCTAAGATTTTTCCTAGAACTGCTTCGTGTAACAGGGAGCAGCAATCGGGCAGATCGTCACGTACGCAGTTAGTGTTTACCGGGCCTGCCGAACGGGTGCGTCGACGAACGACGTTTGTACCGTGCGATCATAATCTTGTAGAAAATTCAGTGCTCCCTCGAATAAATCAAAGCGGTTTCGATTGTGCATGGATTTCGAATCAATTTGCATACTTAGTTTATTTGTTAGTGTGAACTAATTCCTCGTAAATTGTGGCTGCATACAAGAAATAGTGGCACCGAATTCAAGTATACAACGAACAGCCGAACTTGGGAGAAGAATCAAACGACCAGTGTGTCCCTGCGAGCTACATAACCTCAGTTTCACGGTATTTATATGCGTAAATAATGTAATTACGTGATATGTGCGTATGTACGTATACGTACACAATCGAACAATTGAGTTAATTTAAAATAGAGGAGGGCCTACGCATTACTAATTAGATTAATTATCGTTATAATTTCGTTTTATTGTATTCTACGTGCATTTTTATTGTGATAAGATGTGTTATTGGTATGGCTCTATAGTTATGACGCAACAAATTAGGTTCTTGCTGTCTTTTCCCCGAGCCATACACATATTCTATTCATTTCTGGGGAAACGTTATTTCTCAATAGGCCTTTATACATGACATACTTTGTTTGTTATTAGTTTAACCACAATATGTGGGAATTGAAAATATTCAAGCGGTTTTATAGTTATATAAGTATGTATATCGTCAATGCATTGGAAGAACATAGGCGGGGTGGTGGGGGTAGTTCCTAACTGCGCGGACAGGCTGCGCCCCTAACCTTGCGTTGTCAGTGGCGCACTGTTTATACATATACATGGAGAGCTGTAGTCAACGTCGCATTTGATTGATTTCCTTCAGAAGATCTGTCTCGCGAATTCGTTAAAATAATTCCTTATTCTCAAATCATCCGGGATAAATTTTTCGTGAAAACCATGCAACTTATTTTCATCTCATTGGCAATGAGAATATTTTCATATCAATCGTAAATCTCGAAATTGATTGTAAATATACATAATTGAATAAATTTGATTTCAAATTGAGAAAAGACTTATTTTAATTACATTATATAGTTTAATTCGTTAAAATTTTTTTTTTTTAATAATTTTTTAAAATTTAATCCGTAATTTATATTTATAGATTTATACACGTATTGACGATATGATTTTCGTATCTTTCACATTGTTATTTTCATCGACGATTAGAAATATTCAAAATTACTTGCCGCGATCATATTTTATCCCTCATAGTTTCCATTTCCCATAATCCTCACGGCAGTTCGATGGATAGCTGTGTTGTTTATTTATCAGTTCCTCGGTCAGTGTATATGCGTATAAATATATGCACATGCATTGTTTGCACTTCAGTTTTTGGTGAAGGTGTAGTTTTCTCAATTACGCGAATAGTCGACGTCCATAACCTCCGTGTTGTTCAAGGGTGTACTGTATTTCTAAATAATCCACTTTTACATTCTGGTCCCTTTCACTTTAAGATATTCGGTTGTTTAAATAAACCTTAATATCATAATTATTCAGAATTATTCATAGCTCGATACAAGCCATCATTCATCGTAAGTATGATGAAATAAATATCGATTTATGTTTCTCTTTTCAAGACTTCATTATACATATGTAGATTCGATCATCCGAAATTTCTGTGAAAATAGCTATTTCATGATTTTACATATGTTTCTAATTAATCAAATTTAACATATTTTTCATCATTATTTATGTAGTAAGGTTAAGTTTAAAAATAGCCAAGATGTTATTTTCTCATTTGATATATATTTCTAATAAACAAATTTTACACATTTTTTTTATCATTATTTGTGCATTAAGGTTACGTTCAGATTCACTTAAAATGTGTTAGAATATTTCATTGATAAATCAAACGAAATAATATTTTTCAACTATACTGTTAAGATTGATTACGGAAAGCTCTTACATCGTATTAATCATTTTCGCTCAATTACTGTAGGAGACTCATTGAGCTCCTCTTGTTCGTGACATCCATCTTTCACGATTCGTTCGGTTGAACGAGCCAAATTGTTTATTACCACGCCCAGCCATTAAAGGGTTTTTGTGCTTTAGAGCACGATCTTTTAACCTTCAACCATTGCCAAGTTTTTAATCGATACGAAAGACAACGTTCGAGAGACGTGAACCGTATGAACGCTTCGTCGAACGCCACTCGATATCGAATATGGATTATGCATGCGGGTAGTACAATGTTCCTGCATGAATCTAAATTCGTCCACGATAAGCGTCTAAATATTTTGTAGTCGCGAATAACATAATATTTTGTTATAATATTAGGTTGATATTAATATCGTAGCTACTGATAAGACTTAACAAAGAAAAGAAGAAAGTAAGCAAAAATAAGTCTGCAGATGATATAGTATGTACGTTTCGTTTAATGTACTTCTTTAAAGTATACTAATCGCGTTCAGTATAAATTAGGAAAATGGTTGAATAGTTCTTTTAGCAGTAACTGATGATCATTTAACGTACTTTAGTCTATTTTATGCAAGTAAGAAAATAGGCTGAAATATGTACCTCGTTAAAAGAACATTATGGCGAAAATTAATGTTTCAGTTGGGTATTTTCTTTCGTTCTCGTTTAAAAAAATATCGTTCATTCTACTCTATACTTTTCTTTCACTCGAGCTATTCTTTCAGCACTGTCAAGATTTCTAAGATGTAACGATTTTGTAGAGAATATGATTAGTTCCACACGTTGATTTGTAGGTTAGGTTAAGTTTGTTTGTTTTATTCGATATTGTGGTCGTATACAAAAACTCAGCCATATCTGTTCATCACTTCTCGCTATGTTCTATTGAGAATAGAAAATAGGCGTAAATGGATTTCTCAGTATTTTTTAACAAACCTGCTTATAAATTTTTTCATAGAATTAAATTGTAAAATGAATTAAACCTCATTTTCTTACGTCGTAAAATTCATAGTAGTGTAGAGTTCATTATAATAATTAAACATTTATTATTATTTGAATATTCTTTGGTATTTCTTACGCCCCATTTGTTTTTTTTCTCTGATGTTTGTTATATATCATGGTTATAGTTACTAATAACATTTTTGTTTAACATGTGTATTAATTTTATTTTTAGAATTATAGATAATTACCTATCAAGGGAATTCATAATATAGGTATTTTCATAAATATTAAAAAATGTCAATTATTTTTATGTATGAAAATTTTGTATAGTGTGTGAAAGGAATAAATTGACGAAATTTATGGCACATGCGTACTCTGTAAGAAAAGTTCTTTATACGTAGGAATACAATCTTCGACGTATTTCAAATCTTCAGGTAGACTTTAATTTCTGTAGGTACGCAGTTAGCTGCACCATTTTTGAGCTGAATGGAACGTTCTCTTGCTCCTTCAAAAATTTGATTAGTCGGCAAAAAAATTGGAACTAAACTGCAGAAATGAACGAATTTTGTTCTAATTAAGGTACTGCAGATAAAGTCAGATTGGAGAGGTGAAATGAAGTGTAAGGTCATTAAAATCTCTTGTTCTCGATTTGTCAAAGAACGCACTCACGAAAATTACAATTTGGAACAGCGTAATTCGATTATGCAATTACTTTCGAAGCTTACTTGGTAATTTTGAAAATACGATTTAAGAAATTCCAGTATGACAAATTGAACATTCTTTGTCGAAGTATGCTTATATTAATAAAGGTAAAGAAGATTTAATATAAAACATCTCTAAAGCAAAGCTGAACTTAAAGTGAAGTGAAAATGAAATATACGCTACTTGTCTTGACTTCATATCTGAAGAGTGTATAGAATAAGCGAAACTCTTCAGGCTACTTGCGTTTGAATTTCGCATTTATTAAAAGTTGAGCATTCACTGGCAAGTGACACTTTTCCTGAAAAAGCTAAATATCGAATTCGTTTGCGTGAAAGCAACTAGAGAATCACGCTTTAACTTTCTTCTGTATACGTTTCTCTTATGATATATTCGTAATTTTTGCATGGTACCTATAGCTTTCTCTTATTAACTGGAACTTGCAACAATAATCACACTGTTATTTATAATCTTAGCAATTAAGTATTGCGCTATCGCAACTGATCTCAATTATTAATCTAGATCTGATAGAATTTCGTGCGAGTCTCAAACGAGAGTTACGTGAACGAAGTATACTTCAGCTAGAACATTAAAGGTGCAATTTCTTTTTAAAAGCGTTAGAGTTGAAGTTTCTCTCGATTGCCCATTTTATAGAATAAAGAAAAAAATATGGAACACCTTGTGTGTCGGTTGTGTATATTATTTCGTTTATTACGGTCAATTTGAGGTTAGGTTTGCCTACTTCCTTAGTTCATACGATCTACTCTAGAGGCGCTGTGATAAACTTCTCGAACGACCTGTATATCCCAACGTTTCCAGAAATTTTATCTCGAGTTCTGTATCAAATATCATTCTTTAATATTGAATTAACTTGAATAATATATCAAAGATACTTCTAAAGATGTGTTAGGTTTATTTAGCAGAAATTTAACTAAATAATTTCGATTTCATTACCTTCCAAAATGAAGTACAAAATTTCATCTAATTCTTTAAAAGTTGTCTTATTTTTAACAAATTCCACGTTGATAAATTTCACATAAATTCTCGTATATGTGGACGGAAACGTCGGTGCATCAGCGCTGCGTGAAATTCAGTGAAATCCTGCTGCTGAGAGTGACTAACTAATTAGCAGAGCTCGGTGTCGTTGCTTTAACTAGAGCACAATTATTTACTTTTCAAAGTAGCGACGCTGCACACTTAAGTTTGTCTCGTTGAGTGCCCCGTTTCTCTAAGCCTTTTCGTGGTGCACCATCGCTATTCCGCTGTCTTTATCGAGAGGAAACCGTTAAGAACAGTCAACTTGTTTATTGAACGTTACTACTTCTGATGAATTGATCTTCTTAAGAAGAAGAAGAAATAAAGTTTCACATAAAATTTCATTATTCCGTGTCAAGTTAACTATACAAAGAACGTGTCGTATAATAAAACTTCTTCTATGTATAATTAAAAATTAAACGTTATCTCCCTGAAATGTTTCAATTAAACGTAGTTTATTGCAGAAAAGAAAGCTACATTATTTATACAGTACGCTTAATAATACATCCGTGTTAGTGAATAGTATTTACGTAGGGCAAAAAGCAACGTAATTGAGTGAAAGAAGAAAATTGAACGAAAACGTGGTGAATAGTAATTACCAAAAATATTGAATTAAACGAATAAAAAGTAAGTCGAGATGAATTGCAACGAAACTTCCTGTACTCGAGGAAATTCCTTCTTTAAAGGCACAGATAATGTCTACCTCTGTTCGCTACAAGAAAATTCACAACGAAGAATAAAAACCGTAGAGTACGTCGTAAACCGTTAATGAAATAGCCTAACCTAACCTTAAATTCTTGTATCATCGTAGGTTTACTTGTAGCAATTTGTAACTACTTTTAAATATATACAAACATCAGGTACACAAGATTAATTTAGTGTACATTAAAATTATAGAAACAAAGTTTCTATATAGTAGGTTTTAAACTATACGAAATATTATTTTACCTATCTCATAAATAGCAATTAGAATAATTTTGCAATAATATTATTCCAATTCACGTTGTAGGTTTCACAATTGTAGATTTCAATAGCTGATTAGTATTATCTCATAACTATCCAAATCAACATAACCTAACTTAAGTGGTTTAATTAAAATGATATTTAATTCGTCTTAAAAAAATTTTCTGGAATACTAAGTTTACCAGGAAATTTCCAAGCTGTGCACTGTATCTAATTTTCCAAAGCTAATCAATGTAACTTACATACGTATCATAGGCAGGTGTAGTTGAATGGTTCTGCCCACTATAGCCTGAAGCGATTCTTCTGCCTTTACGAGGGACATTACTAGTTGATTTAGTGCCATTTCTCAAGCCGTCCAGTGATAATGTGGTCCCCTCGGGGTGGTTTACTATGTTGTGTGCTTGAGAAGATAAAAGAAAACTTCAGTATTATCTATTATCTTCATCTAGATCATCCTCCCTGTTTCCTCGTTACCTTTCATTCATGTTAACAGCTACTACAAGAACAGCTCTACTTAATCCTTTCAATTGAGCTATATCATTTTTCACCTACCTATTACTTTCTTCTCAGATTGGTTTATTGCAATGAAAAAGATAGCAGAAAAAAGATAATTTCATTTTACAATACTTCTGCTTATACAATGTTTACTTCTGTTTGTTGAAATGGTTAGGTTAGGTTGATCGGATAAGGTCAGGATTATTTAATCAAAAAGTCCAGATAACATAAGTGCAATTTCAGAAATATACCCCTGAACTCAGGTATTTTATTATATTTGCAGAGAATTGGAAACGGTTTCACTATGTCATGCGACAATTTATTATGGATCTTAAAAATTTTTAAGGTACATATATTGTTTTACCTCCCTAAGCAAATACAATCTCTTATCTTGGATTTCAATTCGATTGCACGATCGATGTAACTCAAACACCCTTGACCTAGTGTTCAATATTTCAAGTGCAGTTAACACACCTACTTAAAGTAGAAAATTTACTTACATAGTGTATGCAATCGAACATACTTAACCTATCCGGTGTAAATCTTTGCTCGATCTATTTAACACGTGAATAAATGTACGTGGCCTATACCTAGTGTCTAATCTGAATTTTAATGCCTAACCTAGACTGACTGTTAGCACGTCAGCCAAACTAGTGTAGACGTAACGTGTTTTGCGGATACACTTTTGTTATTTATGCAACCAGCAGGTCTCATTATCTAGCTCGCTAGCAAATGTATTCATGAACGGGGCGCGTTCAGGTACGCTAGATGGCGCTAGTTGCAAGTACGAGATCTCGCCCAGGAAAATCGCATGCGTCGTAACGTATCGTGGTTGTCAGTCATATTAATAGGGCCGTTAATGAAGCCAGCAGCTTGATGGAACTATGCTAAATAACACACTGTTCAAGGCTTCAAACAGCTGGCAAGTGGAACATGCACCATCATCTCATATAAAGTACTTCATGATAAATCTTGATTAAAGGGTTTAAAAAGCTTCAGATAAAATGGATCATTTTTTGTCGAATGAATTTCACGACTATTGACTTATTCTTCCTTACGGGTTTATTTGGAAATGCAATTTATCGTCACTAGTGAATTATTTTGGTAAGTTCAAACGGTGTCGATTTTAACGCTCACTGATGAAAAGAAATTTATATATTGAAGAAATTAGATACTAACTTATTTAAAAATTAGAAATTTGATTTAATTAGGGTAATTGTATGACGGGTGCAACATATTTTTTGAGAGACATAACATGTAAGGTTTCTCTAAATATCAATTTTTGAAGAAATTATTTATGAATTTGTGTATATATGTCAAAATATATTTTTTTATTGAAAGTTAATTGTAAAAATTGCAGGAAAAATACTTTGCACATGTGTAATTTAACACTGTCAATAATCGTTTGTATATTTCATTTATTTACAATAATATGAAGATTCACATTACCAAAGCTACTAAAATAGAATGTGTGCAAATCAATGAGAATTATATACAGTAGAAAAATAGTATTCATCTTTAAGTGTGCACACTGTTTCTAACAACACAAACAGTGTCCAACAATAAAATCATTAAAATTCTCAAAAGGATGCGTATTTTTTAATATTTCTCGAATGCACTATACGAAGTTCAATATTCTTTTACAACCTGTATTATTATAACTCAGATTCACTTTAACAAAATTAGCTTGTGGCAGTTTAATTACGAATCCTTGTTTAAACGCAGTCTAAGACGACGATATGGCCAAGGGAAAGAAATTAATTAATCTGGTTCAAAGTCATCCTTGAATTTCATTCGATCTTGCGAGTCTCGTGAAATTGTCGGTTCCAAAGGTGAACTTTCTAATTAAAAGAGTCAGGGATGCCGGTTATTCGTATCGTCACCACAGAGAACCAGCTCGTTGTGTCGAATTTCAAGCAAACGAAATCTCAGCGACGCAGTAGCTTGTTACCGGACATCAAACTTTTAAATTGAAATAGAATCAGTGTTCGTAACTACGATCACCACGTGCATGGGATTCCCACTGCAACAGCGTTGTTTACATGTGCGAAAGTTGGAACTTTTGCGAAACTGTTTTATACATTTAAAGGGCAGAAATAACGTGACTTCAACGGTGAAAATATAATTTCAACGTTATCGGTTGCAAATGCCAGTTTTAAAGCGAACTCTCCATGCAAATGTGTGATAAATATTAAACGAACAAACTAAAGCATCGAGTATTTTTCTTTGAACATTTGAAACTGTAAAAGAATCTTTATTTTCTACTAATTTCCTTCATTCTTTATAATTATCTTCAATAACATTCGAAAGTATTGTACAAGCCTTTAGGAGGTGATTCCTTATACAAAAATGCATAAAAAAGGCAAAATAAAATTTGTTCGTTCGAGACTTAGTTTTTGAGAAAATCGGGTTTAAAAACCGAATATTCCGTTAAAAATAGAAATTTCCGTTCCCTAATACTTGAAGGAACGTTGAGATTTTTCAATCGTTGGAGAAAGATCGTCTTCGATACTACTCGTTTGCGATTTGCGGACGATAATCATGAAAGTCTATTTCACGGCAACACAGTAGTTCACTGTTTCAGCTCTCCGTTTCACGTGTATCTCTCTATTTATAATTCCACATCCCCAGGTATTGCAGAAGTCCTGGAGGGAAGTGAGTTCGAAACGAATTCGTGTCCCTTGAGTAGAGAGAGCTCAGATGTTTCAATGAAAATGTAATCTGCAGTGGAAGTATAGTTATCAAGGGGAACGCTATTCCTCCAGGAGAATCACGCCACCTGGAGAACTTCTAACAGGATCCTTTAAAATTGCTCGTTCTACGGGTTTCGTATTATGTCAGGAACGCATGCGTCATAGAAAATTCACGCGTTCGTACTTGTATGCAGAATTTCACGAATTCGGCGAACATCCAAAATTGTGTTTCGCCTGTTAAATACTTCTAATGACACGTATCTATTCGCGAGTACTCAAAACCGTGAACATTTCGCTGGTCACAGCTCGTTTTATTATTACGTTACAATTTTGCTGGTAAAAAGCGCGCTCTGGCGTGTACACTTCATCCCGATGAAGTGTATATCACTTCAAATTTAAGCACACGAGCTTTAATATAAATTCAGGCAAATAAAAAGTGTGTTACTTTTCGACGATATTAAAAATTTAGATCGCCAAGAGTTACATTTTTCAATTTTTAGTTTTTATTTTTCACGAAGGCTGTAAATATCCAGCTTCTGTAAGTTATGCTTAAGAGCTTGAAGAGATTATCTTTACTTCTACGATAGAAAGTATCGTGGAGCCGAAAATTAATTTTTGAAAAAGAATATTACAATCTTTCGTAGACACTCTGTATATTTTAAAAAGAACGTTAAACTTAGTTCGATAGTTCCAACGATTTGCAAGTGGAAATGAATTGGCTGGTCTGACAGAGCTAAAATTGATATAATCGGAATAGTTTCGATGAACTTCTTTGGTGTTAAATTGCCAAATATGAGTTTGTCTAACCGCGAGATATAAAGGAAACAGTCAAATACTGTAATTGTGTCCATTAGACTATGCAGGTCCATTAGTACGCTTGGTGCTGGTCTGTTGTACCAAATACAAGGTATTAGGAATCGATACAGCTGTATAAGGTATTTTGGAACATCTGCTACCGCTGAAAATATAGCATTGCCTGAAGGGAACGCCATGTTTCAACATGGCCAGGACATTAAGTGTACAGAATTCACCGGGTACTCAACAATTCTGCTCTGAAGTGGTCAGCACGAAGTTCTATCATCAATCCCATGGAAGATCTGCGAGGTTTATTAAGAACGCATAAATTCAAGAACAATGGACCTAGATTTCTCTAAATTGCTTCAGAGTGACCTAGCATGCCGGGACAAATTAATGTGGTTCGTAATGCTTTACATGCTATGGTATCGCAGAGAAAATATGAACATTTTGGTAAACTTTGAAAATTGTATGCAAAATTAAGTCACTTGTTTGAAATATTCAAGGAGAATACCACCCTGACGCGTCTGAATATGTAGGTACAAGTTCGGGAATTTTTTTCATAGGTAACTACTAAATGGAATGTTCCAATTTTTTCGGAGGATGTAAACGTAACTTTCAGCTGTTCTCTCGAATTTTTGGAAAGCAAAATGTTACAAAATGGAGGAATTATTATTATTATACTGGAACATCGATTACTAATTATCGAAAAAATTATTTCTGATCTATAAATAAAAATGTATTATGGGACTTTTCAAAAATCGTGATTATTACAGAGAGATTGTCAAAAAATCAAGGTTTCGCAATAAAATTTTGCAACACTTTCACTTTCGAAAAATTTCAGAAGAAATCTGAAAGGTACAGTTACGTCCTCCTCAAAAATTGAATCATTCCATTTACTATTTACCCAGGGAAAAAAGTCCCAAAATTATTACCCACTTTCAAAAGCCTCACGACACGGTGTACCTCCTTAAACATTCACATTTTGTTCACGAAACACTCCCGAACACACGTCTCTCCCTCTGTCAAAGGCGAGAAAAGATATTTCCAGTGCAACGTTATGCCGAGTTGCCTCGCGTAGACGAAAAGACTCACACACGTGAGACATTCGAAAACTGTTCTTACGTAATGACAGCACAGTAGTTTCTCGCGTACCTTTGCGGCATAAGTACAATTCTTTCGGTGCATCGAAGCGGAAGCACAATTGCTGAAGCGGCGACGTTGAAAAATTTCGCGAATTCCTACCACGGTAATTGGGTTAGGCACAGTTACTTTCGGTTAAGGTATAACACCTTGGGTAGAATTTTGCGAACGTTACGTTACTCTGCTATTACCAGAGCTATTCCAGTCACATGTGGTACTATAGGTAGGAATATGGCAGAGTTCCCTAGCGTGTGGTGGATGAATTGCCGCCGCTGATATCGGGGGCAAACGACAAGGGAAGAAACGACTGAGGAGCAGCGGAGGGACAAATGTGGTACGGGTATTGCGAGAGCTTAGATCCTGGCTCTGGCCCAATATGTATGTCTTAATAATCTGCCGACTTAGAGTGAGAAAGAAAGGGAGAGGAAGGTGGTCGATAACGGAGCGTACTCCAGCTGGAAGGGAAACGGCAACTTCTGAGCCATTGCTCTCCCTATTACCATCTGCAACTGGCTGGATGGTATCAAGTTCAATATATGTGCCAAGGAATATCGATCAAGCGAAAAGCCCGTGGCACAGGGTTCCATTAGTTTGATGAACTTACGAAATACTTGGTGTCGCGATGGAATAGGAACCGACCCATGGAAACCTACAATGGTTACATAAGTGGTTCACATTTACCGAGCGCGCGTTCAACCTCCGTGAATCGAGGCCGAACTTTGTAGCCGGTAACAGCCAGGTAATTTCGTGCTCCCTTGATTTTCGGGGACAATATTTCTCGCGACGTTGTGCTCTCGGATTTGAGGGAAAAATTGTTGGATTACTGTTCGCGTGTAGTGAGAACGAGAGGATTTGGAGATTCTTTCGTGGGTTTGAGGTACAGTGTCTCCCACCGATATTCGGACATTCTTTAGAACGGTGTAACTTCTTTAAGATGGGACCTAACGACTTGAGTTTTGTTGGGAAGTTAGAAGGATTAGCGTACTAGGTAACGTGTGCAAAAAATTTTGGAAAAATTGCATTTGGTGGATATCGCGTAGAAAATTGTAAAGATCACATTAAGCGGTTAAACTTTTGGCCTTTCTTTCGATGCATGTTGCTTGTTTCTCCATCAACTGATTTGAATGAAATTTTTAGCATACGTATAGTTGACATAGATCTACAAAACGTATGTTTTAAATATTCATTTCAAGCTCAGATAAAAAAGTTGTTAACAGTAACCTTCGCAATTTTTTCAAAATTTTTTGCACACGTCATCTAGCATACTAATCCTTCTTGTTTCTCAAAAGCAAACTGAAATCGTTAGGTTCAATTTTGAAAAAGTTATACTGTTCTAAAGAGTGTCCGAATATTAGCAAGAGTCACTGTAATTATTGTCTTTTGTGTGAATTATACTAACTTCTTTTTTTCTTCCTAATATTCATCTTTTTATAATTCTTTAAATTTGACCGAAAATAGTATTGTAAATGTAAGAATATTATTTATAATAATTTTTTAAACGATAGTAACTAATTTGCTAAAGTTTTTCTATGTTGAGAACAATGTGCCTGAATTCCAAATCCTGATTAAAGTGACCTGCTTTCATATTAACAAAAATATTAATAATTCATCTTGATGTTTCTAATTCCAGTAATTTCTAACCCTAAATCCTAATTAAGGTGACCTACTTCGTAACAACACCATCAAATATTAAATCTTAGGAAACTATCTTTGTTAAAAATAAATTTACCGTAATAAATGCAGTATAGTTTGATAATTAACAATTTTCACAAGTTTTCTAATGGTCACGTGTATCTGTGGTTGCATTTAATTTACAAGTATAGCAGAGTATACAACGTTAGGAATTTACGCAGCCATTATACGAACGCATAATGAACCTGAAAACAAAGTAATTGGAAAGTTTACTATCGTATTATATCGTTATTCTTAATAATCGCTAACGTAAATCATTACGATCATATTTTCGATCTTCTATCGATCATAAATTGTATCAATTTTACATAATTGTAACAACAGGTAATATAAACATTTTTTCATTTCTTTCATTTTCGTAATTACATTCAAGTCTTGTAATTTATCGCCAGATGTTGAAAATGGAGAAAAAAAGAGACGAATAACTAGGAGTTCGTGTTTGAAATTTCACTGTTGAAGTAGGGAAGTGCTTAGCTATATGATTTGGCTCTGTGTCTCGTATAAACGTTACTACTACTCGACCTTGTGTTCGTGAACGTGGGCAGTGCAAATAGCAGGGTTTGACAAGTCCAAACAGTTAAATTATTCCAATTTATTTACTCTTTTACGTGAAGAACTGTTCAAAGTGATGTGTAAAGCTGAGCCTGTTCATTTATGAATGAATGACTTTTGCCTGTGTTTTCTTCAGCTTTCCATGATTGAGCAATGCCTTCGTTGTCCCAGAAAAAGACCGATGATTTTATACAACTTTGTAAATTGAAATTGAAGAAAATCGGGTTTAATTTTTTTCACGATTCAATATGTCGATTTACTTTTTGTAATTTAATATTAAGAGGTCAGTGACAGTTTCCAAACTAAGGGAAAATTAATGACCTGATTTTGTAACATTTTTACTTTTCAAAAATTTCAGAGAAAAGCTGAAGGTTTCGTTTATATCCTCTACAAAAATTGAAATATTCCATTTAGTAGTTACCTATAAAAAAAATTCCCAAACTTTACCTATTTTTAGACACCTGAGGATGGCGCATCCCTTAAAACCTTTGCCAAATACGTATATTAAGTTCTCTTAATTATTCTGTCCGGATGTTCATTTCGTCTAATAGGTTCGTTACATTTTCATTTACCTTTTAAAACCGGCAGATTATTCTGCTAGACCCTGTAGGGGAATAAGAGATAAGACGAGAACGCTAAGGAGAAGCGTAAATAAAATCAAATATATTGTTCATGTAACATGTATTATTGACGAAAATTAACTTTAATCCTAACTTTCGTTTTAATTAGCAACTCTGAGGGTTACTGAATGTTGTTAATCTATAGTAAATTAGCTTTTGTTACCTGATACAGTACTAAAACGGTGAATAGTTAACGTTTAGATGCATAGTCAGAAAAAAATGATAAGTGAAGAGGTCAAAATGTTTCTAAAATTTGAGCAATGAAATTGAAATCACGGAAATTAAAAACTTAAATGAACCCTTTTTCTTCTTAAACGCCAATCTTTCTCACCTTGCATCTCACGAGGGATAAGATGAGTCTTCAGGTGTGCAAGATGAGGTAATCAGGGATAAAATGAATACTTACTTACGTAAGTAAATTAATGCAATAATTATGTAGTATCAGGGCCTCCGTACCCAAATAGGAAACCGACAAGGGTGAATAGAGAGGGAGTAGTTGGCGTAGTGCGCAAAGCCTTGGCTTGCTAAGCCGAAGGTCCCGGGTTCGATTCCCGTTGGGTCGCTCAAAAGTTTTTCATCGGTTCCTACAATTATTATCCATATACCACTCAATTGGTGTGTTCAGCGATACGGAAGTTTCTAGAATTGTATGGTGGATCACACACAATCTGATCCTTCAAGTGTATTGACCAGCAAGGTATGTGGTCAGCGCATTCCTTAATACCATCGTATGGAAAATTGAATTGCTAGGATCGTCAAGAATCGGGGTATCCTTGCGGTGATATGCATTACACGAATGTGTAGAATGTAGATGTCGTGGATTAGTAAATTCGAGGGAAACGTGAAATCAGATGTACATGTATAGAAACAGCAGAGATATACTGAGAAGACAGTGAAGTTTAATTGGAACTTCGACAGGTTTGCTTCGTCATTTCTGAAGTAGGAACTGCGTATCCGTAGGGAATGTATGCAGAACACGGAAAGGACATTATGAGAGCTGTAACATTTTGCTGGAATTTAATTTCGCTTGTATAGTAATACTCTGGAAATCAGTGAAACGTTGCAACTTGCGAAAGTAAAGTTTGTAAAAATAAATTTTAATTCCTTGCGAAATGTTTCGTCGTTTTTGGTTAAAACGAACACCTTGTAGATGAGGGAAAATATTGAGAAATTCTTTGATATTGGGTAAAATTGTCCCAAGTTTGTTGTTATTTGAAAGAGCGCAAAATAAATTTCTTATACAATTTTTTGCAAAATTTGGCGGTACTTCTTTTTGACATTAGAGTTTTTCAGAAATTTCTAGACCAGAAAAGTGAGGAAAACTGAAAGAAAGCTTCATTTTTTGGCGCTAGTCGCGCTCCAATATCTTGATTTAATCGAAGGTCTCCTCATCCCCTCAAGTTCCTCCTCCCTCTTAGAGGTCAGCCGAAAATCCAATACTTGAAATCGGTGGCTCACGTATGACTCTCCTTACGTGGAATATTTGAGACATAAAAGTCATTTTATATACAGGGCGTGTCACGTAAAACTGGCCACCTAATTGTCTTCTCTAGCTATGGTGGTTTGAGAAAATTTCTATACGTAACTTAAATGGTTTCAAAGGGTGAATCAGATGGAAAAAACATTTTTTTTATTAGTGCCATTTGTTTCTGTTTTTTTTTTTTTCAGTGTTACCTATGCTTTTTACATGAATGTATATATTTTTTCTACTGTGTTTTGCAGCAGCCATTGATGTGCATTTAAACATGCATAATAATGTAACTTCAAAATCACTTTAGACTCTAAAATTTTGAATCAAACGTGAAACTTCCTTTCACTTTTAGCCATTTCTTCCATAGATCCATTCCAGTATCCCAATAGATAATTTTCATTTTACACAATCATTTATTTCCTTATTTACACAATTATTTCCTCCCTTAATCTCATTTCACCCTTGAACCATTATCACCCACAATTAAAATATATAAAAAGAAATTGCATATAAACAGATTGCCATCTAATTACCAGTTGTACCAAAGAGCCAAACTGACGTATCATCAAAACAGAAATCTCAAAAAAACCTTGAAGGTAGCTCAAAAGTGAGACCTTCAAAGCCCTTTAAATTACGTGTAAAAATTTTCTCGTACCACCATAACCAGAGTACATAATTAGGTGGCCTATTTGACATAACCCACCCTGTATATCTTGAATAAAGTCCCTGTTGGTCTGCTGAAGTGTCATTTCTTATCCGACAATATCACAAATCTGTCGTACTTAAGATGCAAGTGACGTCCAACAGAAAAAGAGATAACGCTTTTATCTCATAAGCTTAAAGTGAGTAACAATTGTCACTGCTGTAGCGAGCAGCGTAGGATAATCGTGGAACAATGGCTCGAATTCACGAGCAGTAAATTGTATCATGGGGATCTTTATGCGGTCATTCTTGGAATTAAGCCTGGATCTAGTATTGGTTAAGTGACCGTCGGCACATCGACCCTTTCGATCAGGTTTGCGGTCGGTGTAACATTGTTTGCAGATGGTTGGACTATCGACTAGACCACCAAATCCGTTGTGGCTATGCAGGAAGGTTCACCTGCTATGTACGCACGTCACGACCACGAAATGATTTAATTCATTATACCAGCTAGTACTGTAACGCTCGTTGATTGGGATATCAAATACTGATGTCGGTGCAAGCTCATTCGCCGGTGCTTTTTATACGAATGTTCCGTGTCAAAATTTTCATCCCGACTATGGTGGCTGTTGATGATAACATAACAGTCGATACATTTGCTATTTTTCTAAATTCGAATGTTTTATTTTATTTGTATGCACTTAACTTTGCTATTAGGAGAGACGCCCAAGGTTTAATTGGTTCTTTAACTCTTTCACTGTTGTTGCGGTCTATTAATTTAAAAACATCACAACCAAAATAAAAGATTTTGACTCTTGAGATCGACTTTTGAGATTTTTCGGGTTAAAGTTGAACATCTACTGTCTGTCACGTGTGTTACGTACTAAAGTTTGCTATAGCGAAAGGGTTAACCAGTTAGCCTCTCCTGTACAGTATACAATTGAGGTATTGCAATCATATTCTTCGGTCCAAGGACTGACAAATATGTGCACGAGAATAGACGACCAGGGTTTAACGGGCATTTCCATAACCCTTGACCAGCACATGGGTGCTGATGAACCGTTATTTGTACTTGACGCACCGACGATACGACAGGGTGTGAACGACAGGACCAAGACGCCCCTGAACTTTCCTAACCTATATATCCATTGGACAGGACAGATTTCCCACCTTTTCTCCATTTTCACTAGGATACACCTTTTGATGGACGAACATGTATGAAAGGACTGGGACAGTTGGAATTAAGAAGGTATTCCCGTTTGAACGACCATTTTTAACGAGATATTTGCGAGTTTATTTAGCGCTTCTATTTATTTTTTTTAATTAGTGGTAAATATTTTTGAAAATAAATAGTCAGTACACATGAATATTTTGGTTAGTATGAATAATTAATTGTCGGTGTTAAATCGCATTTGCTAAAATTTAAATTTTTGGTTAGGTTAGTTTATGTTAGGATATTTTATTATACACATGAACCATGTATTTAAAATAATGGCAAATTATGTTTACTAATATTTTAGTGAAAATACTGACAGTTTTTGTATTAATCGATGTAATGCTAACCCACTTGTATTACATACCGATGTTTTTAAATACTGACCCAATAAATAGCAGCCTTTATTTACTAAAATCTATAAGCTTGACATGGATAATACTCGGAATTTTTAGAAGCAGTTTTCTTGAAAATTTACAGAGTTATAGCTGGTGACGCAAACCTCCTTAAAAAAGTTTGTTTGTCGGGCACACTTTTATCTAAAATTAAAAAACCAAAGCTTATTTTCATCCTTAAAAGCAAGGTTGTAATCCGTGCCTCAGTCACTCTAGGTAACCAAAAATTAATAAAACGGCGGCACTTCAAACAAGAATGTTCATTTTACAGAAAAATTTGGACCGTTTTTAACCCCGAAAAAGTTGTTCTGTTCTAACATCAAAATAAATTAGAGGCTCCGTTCAGTAGTCTCTGAGATATCAGTGCGACCGTTTTAAAACATGTCGTTTTAAGAAAAACGTTTTTGAAGTTTTTCATCCCGCGCAGTTTGGATGTTTATATCTCTATAGCTTTGGCAATTTCACGAATTTCGCTGCAATACTCTACAGACACATTTTTGGGATCAAAAGCTATATGAGTAGACGAAAAAAAAAAATTCGATTTTTTGACCTGTGTCAAAGGGGAATACCTTTTTGGACCCGTCAAACCGAATTTTACGTCATTTTACTTAGAATTTGAATATTCTGTGATTTCTGAATCACATGTGATCACTGGAACAGCTGATTTGAACTTTGAACCCTAAACTTTGTGTGACATAGGGTTAGAACTTGAAAATATTTATAAGACTAATTGTTAACGTTATTAAAAACTGCGTTGACAAATAAAGATCAAATTTATTTGCTATAAAATGAAGTTTCTTGCAACGTGTGGGAGACTGTAATAACGTGTGTTCACACCGTTCAGTAGAATAATTGAGGAGCTTGTTGGAAGCTAGAGACCTATAGGTCCACGAGCTCTTTTTTTGGTGAATCCTTTTCAATTAAATCTTCCCTGTAAATTTCCTTTCAATATTCCATCAATACCAGTCAGAGCAGCACTTTTCGTTGAACCGTGTACAGTTGATCTGCAGGTTAAACTAAAGCTTCCAATTTCGTTCTGCGGGTCCTTTTTTCCCAGAAAACTCCTCGATCTCAAGCTCATCATCGTTTACGACGTGATCGTTTTAAGTTCTAGCACTTTCCTTTCTACGGCCGTCAATCACGCGTAATTAAACCCTTTTCGAGAGAGTCCCTGTGTAACGTTTAGTCTTCCAATTTCCTTTGTGCGAGGCGAGCAGGATTTTCACGGGGAAAAATCAGGCTAAAAAATTCTTGTTTCGTACGCCGAGTTAATGGACGACGAGTCGAAAAGCCATCTCCTAGTCGATTCGATCAGGAAAAAGTCGAACGTTCGTGAAGTGCATTAAACGCGTTTGATTTGCTGAACGATGGCGCTCATCCTTTGCGTCTTATTTGGCGACGGTGTTAATCACTCGCGATTGAAATAAATTCGAAGGGGATAGAAGCTGAGCGTGCGAGAGACGCAAACGAGATCTGAATGTAAATTTACTCCGTGAATTTCCGCAGCACTTTCTAAAATCATTCCCACGGCACCATATGTTGCTGTCCCATTTATCTCACTAGCTCCGGGTTGAGCTTTTTCTCATCATCTCATGCGCCCAAACGGATTTTAAACATTTACACTTGCTTCTTTTTTTCTCTCTCGAATTCCGTTTTGTACACCTGATCTCACGTTTTGTTGCGCTTCTGTTCGAAGAATGTACCGTATTGTCGTAATAAATGAGTGCTGAGAGACGTATTTGTGTCAGAGAAACGTTTGATGCTTTTGGTAAATATTCTGAAAGGGTTGAAATCATTTTTCGTATTTTTCTCTTCGTTCTTGAAAAAGTGGCAGTTCTAATGCTTTCTTATGTAATTATTATTTTCTGTACATTTTATATTTGAAAGTGTATAATATAAGGGATTGTATAGTTAGGTGTAGAAGCGTTATATTGATAAAATTGATAAGGATTTGCTATGAATTAAGTCTGTGACTTCTGTTGGCGCCTATAGGCGGTTTGAAAAATTTGCTGGAGCTGTGCTCTTGGAGCCTATAGGCACTGTGGAAATGTGCTCGTACTGTGACCTTGGCGCGTCTATAGGCGTTTTGAATATTTTCTCGCGCTTTGCCGTTGGCGCCTTTTGGCACACTTTCACCTTGATTTAATCCTTAATGCTTGCCCTCTGTGCACTTCCACCTTAATATATTAAAAGAACTTCAAATTTTTATTTTAAAATTTTTAAGCAATTGGAAGAAGCCAAAGCGACTCTGTTGAGACGAAATTATATCTGTTTGATAGATCAATCTTAGAACTAATCACGAAAGTGATCCTCTAAACTCTAAATGATATACATAAAACTTTTATACGTGGTAAACATGGTTGTAAATAGTATGTTACATTCGTATACACTCTGAGGACACGTGACAAAGTTCCATGATATAGTAAATAGTACGTGTTACGTTTCTAACTATTTAAGTGCTTTTGCAATACAACAAAAACAAATCGCAATTTCTAAAACTGTACGATAATCTGTCAGATCAACTCTGTTATTAATTTTCGGCTAAAAGATTAAATTATTGAAAAATATTTTGCTACAAAAAATCTGATTGCCTGAAACAAATCGTTGCTGAAATTCGTTCGTTGCATTTGCGTAAAGTTTAGCTTGAAGAATTTTATTGTGAATCGATATGATACGATGAATTAAAGGATCGTTGTTTAAAACAAGGAATAAAAAATTGTAAAAGTGGTTTTGGAATTGAACCGAAGTTTATGTGGAAAATATTTTTAATTTGAAATATGAAACCTATATGTATAGATTTTTTCTCGCGCATCTTTTGTTTCGGAGGAATTACTGTAAATTTTGTAGCCAATGAATGTGTAATACGAAATATAATACGTTACTTGACAGAAATATTAAAACGTGTGCGTGATAGCTTTTGTTTTTTCTTTGTTTTCTCTGAGAAGGGTTCTTCGCGTTAATTAAGTTCTACCAAAGATCTTGCATCTCTTCTGCTATTTTTGTTCCCTATATTTATTTCTTTTGTTTAAATTTTGCACTTATTTGTACAAGCATAACGCTTTCTACGAAGTACTCCTGTTAGAACGACTGGAAAATAATCGGAATTCCAATATTGTGAGATATATAGTTGTATTATACAATATTACGAAATGTATAGTTGTATTGTGCAATGTTACGTAACGTATAGTTGTATTGTGCAATGTTATGAAATTTATCGTAATATTGTACAATATTATGAAATGTATTGGACGTTCTTTCATTTTTTGTAAGAAACTGCTTCAACTGTGTACAGCTTCATTTTTCTCCAAACAAAGGCAATATTTTCAATGTTAAATTGTAAAAGAAAATTTGCAGTAATTTATCGTAACATCGTGAAACATTCTTCTTTCATTTTTTTTTTTTTTAGAATTAAAAGTCTTTTTATGATCAAATAACACTTGACAATGCCTTTCGACTCATCGTTCAGTTACAAAGAATGGTCCAATTTTCTTGGCGCTATAAATAACTTCGTACTTCCTTTACCGACGCTCGCTCCAAAGGTTCACGTTTCAATTAATAAGGTTTACTTTAATTCAGCCTTCGGGGATTAAAGTTTGAAAAGGGGACCATTGTTTCTCCGCGCTTAATAATTTTTCATTCTGCGGACCTTGGAGGATTCCCTCCTCGAATTGTTTTCTTATTCCGTTCGATCTGATCTCTCTACAGGGCTGGGCGCTTCCTTCGTTAAAACTCTCTCTCTCTCTCTACCTAAATAAAAGTCAAAGCAATTGACGGAAGGTTGAAGGTCGTGCTTGACGGTAACAGAAGAGTGTCGTCCCTTGGTGCATGTCAAAGAACGAATTTAGAGCGGGTAGTTTGTAAGAGTCATGACCGCGAGAAGAAGAGTGGTTGCATCGTGCTCATTTTATGCTCGTATCGCGTTGCCGCCACGCTTCTGTAATTAAAACTCATCGTCGAGATGTACCACCGGCTCGAAGGAACAGCCGTGTTTGGCGAGGGTTGCAGCTGGGTTCACCAAGTGTTTCCCGCTGCGACCGTAATTAATGCGTAGCGAGAGCCGTGAGTGGCTGTTTATCTGTCCTCTGAAACGACGTTACGTTTTAAGGGAGATGCCACGACAGTTTGGATGATAAATACCGAGAAGAGGAAGCGGAGCATCTTCCTTCGCGCTGCTTCGTGCAGTTTCTTGATGATGATGCTTCGTGAGATCGAGCCCGAGTCAGTGAAACTTGAGGTTGGTGTTAGATTGTTGCTGCGGACTATGAATCACTACTGTTCGCGTGTAGTATGACACTGAGCGCGAAGTAAACTTAAACAGTCGTTATTTGGAAAAGAATTGAAAAGAAATTATTCAAGTATTCAAATTTTCGTTTGTTATTAAAGAGAAAAGAGGGAGAAATGAAAATTTGACTTGGAAAAAAGTGCTTGGCTGATAGACGTCTTGGAGAATAGTAATTGATCAGATTTGTGAACTTAAATTTAGGAGGAAATGATTTTTTTTTTTATAGGTAACTATTAAACGAAAGGTTTCAATTTTGTTAGATGATATAAATGTAACCTTCCAGCTTTTTCCAATATTTAAACAGTAGGAATGTTTTAAAATGGAGGAATTAATGTGAAACATCTTCTGTTAGAACACCTGAAATAAAAGTTCTTTTTGATTTATAAATAAAAATGTATTTTGTACAATCTGTCGTACGATTTTTCAAAATATGTAGTTATTATAGAAATGGTGGCAATTTTAAGAGGAAAAACCTCTTTTTACCAAAAATAGTCAGCTTTAAAAAAATCACATTGCACGTAACACAGTTTTATTCATAAATCAAAAAGAATTTTGTATTTCAAACGCTTCAATCCTTGCCAGCGATGACGGCCAGCAATCGCTGTCCTAGCAAAACAAGTTTCACAATAACTCCTCCATTTTGTAACATTTTCACTTTACAAAAATTGCAGAGAAAAGCTGAAAATGACGTTTACATCTTATAAAAAAAATTTACACGTTCCATTTAGTACTTACCTATGAAAAAAATTCCTAAACTTTACCTATTTTTAGACGCCTCAGGGTGGTACACCCTCTTAAATGTATAGTCGATGGAAGAAATATAGCGAGCTCGTAAAATCGGTCAGGCATCAAAGTTTTCACGTTCGGGCGTATCGACAAGCGAATCGACAGTAACCTGAGAAGATAAGGATCCGATTTCTCAGTCAGCACACATAAAGTAAACTTCGATTCAGTCCAAAAAAGAAAAAGAACAATATCACGCGTCGCCTCTGTGTACCACTGTATTAATCAATACAGCTACTCAATGCTTTAATTTACAACCTCGCTATATTTCTTCCACCGACTATACCCCAGTGCTCGCGTTTGAACCCTATTTTCGACGTGGTGACTAGATACAGCTAGATGGTACCCGTGATCACTGTATCTGCACGAATAAGCCACTTGTACGTAGCTGAAGGGAGGGAAAACGAGTGGCGCGTTTGTTAGAGAAGAGAGGGAGAGAGAATCGGAGGGCTAGAAGAATCACCTGAAAGAGAAGACCCGAGCAGAAATAGAAAAAATATGTAAAAGAAGTGGAAGGGAAGGACAGGAAAGAAGTGTGTAGTGGAGCTGATGAGATGCAGGAAGCTCCGCGGGCCAAGATAGAATACGAACGGTTGCTTTTCTATGGTATCCCACTATCTAACCGGGCTGTGAGTTATTTTGTTTGAGATGAGATAACCCAACCTTATAACCTACCTTTTCGAAGCTTTCGTTTTCATTTCTACTGCCATTCGCGGAATTTATTTTTCTCTCGCTCGTTTAGAGGAATTATCAGTCATCTCGGTCTGTCTCATCGTTCTTTACGAGAGAACATCTACTTCGGGATTTCTCGCGAAACGATCTGTTTGATTGAAAAGTTATACTTTTGTTATATACTTTCAACTAAATCAGCCTTATTTTTCTACCTGCTTTCAGAATATATGCAATAACATTTTACAGTTGTGAAATATAATATGAACGTTTTTCGTCAGTTTTGTATTACCGTGTTTGGTTGAGAACTTCTTGCCACGGCTTCTGTATTTTGCTTATCTCGATCATTTTCATCAGACTTGAAGCGTAACATAGATTTTTTATCGAATAACTGTATGCTTTTGTTTGCAAATATTTTGAAATATCGACGAACGTGGATATTCTCTTGAGAACAGTAAATTGTTAGAATTATTTAGCATACTGAAGGAACGATGACGTGAGTTCGAAGATGAATCCTTAAATTAGAACGAAAGAAACTACGAAATGGGTTAGAAAATGAGTCCATAAATTAAAAGAATCATTCTGAAAGAGTGATAAAAAATATATGATATAAGTATACCTATTTTCATAAGCCAAGAGATTTATTCATACGTAACTGACACGATTGCAACCTAATTATTTCATTAACCAACCTAATGCATAATTGAGTATCCAGGATTCAACTGAATCAACGTAATTTGCAGCGAATCTGCTTACCCGGACGAATATTGCGTATAACCTAACCTAATTCATTTAAGTAAATTTGCCTTGTCTGATTCGTTCGTTCAGACATTATTTCCATAATGTATCTAATTCATACCTAGCTACTATACCGAATCTAAACCAAACCTAATCCACCTGTCTGATTAACACACACGGAGCGCACCTAACCTATATAACCCACTCTAACCTACATAACCGGCGCAACTCGTTACTAAATCAACTTAACCCGTTAACCTATATCGAGCATGACTCAAACGTACCTTATTTAATTTCACGTAACTTATCTAATTCGCGGTTAGACGTGGACTTGATGACTATAACTGATCGAGATCGTAACATAACCTAACTTTATATTATCGAATTCTGTCGATGGCGTCGTAAATCTGTCAGGAATATTACATCTGTGCGAATTTTTCGTCGTTTCTCACTATTGCGGCTAGCTTTTACCGTAGGGGCGTAAATTCAACTTGAGTGGTGTGAGAAACTCATGAATTGAACATATAACTTGGCCGGTGGCGTGTCCTTCAATAAATTGAATTAAAATCGACCACTTGAACTTCTCGAACTTGCCGATGTGTTAGGTGATGAACGCGAAGAAACGGGAGCCGGCTGCTCTTTAATTTCCAGGGTTAGATGGGAAATGTTTTCAATGAAAAACGAGACGAGGAAAAGGTTGGAAGGGAAGAAAACGTTGGAAGATTTACAGCGTCGAATGAATTTTCTATTTTCGTTGCACAGTTTCTTTGTGATACCCGTTTCACGGTAGAAATCGATTTTTCATTGAGTGATGACAGAACGAATTATTTTCAAACAACCCGTCGCTTAATGCGCGTTAAATGGAACTGTTTGTACAAACTGAATTGGATGGCATAAATTACGAAAATGATGGAACCCTGAAATGGGAGAGAAAGTGAATCGATGATGAAGTTTTTCATGTCTTTTACAACGTTTGGAATAAATTAGAAAACTTAGAGGTGAGTTATTTTCCTTTGTTTCACGCTACTTTCGATAGTACACTTTAAAAATGGTCGAATACGCAGACTTACTGTTCTTTTGCTTTTCTGTTCAGTTGTAAATTTCTTCCCTGTTTGCTGCATTTAATTGTATTTTCACTTGTATTTTAAATTTTCAATGATTCAAATTTTCAAATACTACAGTGTCATTTAAAAAACAAAGGATCAAATCTATAAAAAAATTGTGGTTTAGTTTTGGTCAAAGTTTTGTCGAAAACAATCCTTTTAGAAAGTTCAAGAAATGACCTGAAATTTCGTCGCAACACTTACATGTGGGACACCCTGTGTACATATAGAGGCTGTATAAATAAAAGAAAGGAGATTGTGTTTTGTCTCGCTCTTGTTAGTGTACTCATGAAGCCAGGCTGCTAGGAGACTCGTGCTTTATCGTTAAACACGGATACAACTGGAATCAGGTCAAAGGATATATCTATATTTATTTACGAGATCTAAGTGGTTGGGTGATAACTTGTGATAAGGATTTTTTGCCACAATCCCTTTAGTAACGAGTGTAGAAAACAGTTATTAACGACGTCCAAATATTTGCTACTGAAATGACTACTTGAAATCGTTAAATCTCATCAGAGAGAAATTCGTCTCTGAAATCATTAAATGTCATCAGAGAAAAATTTGTCTTTGAAATTGTTAAATGTTTTCAGACAAAAATTTGGCTTCGAAATTGTTAAATGTCATCAGACAAAACTTCGTCTTTGAGATCATCAAATGTTATCTATTATTGCAATGAATTGCAGTTTCAAAAACACTTTCGTCCGACACGCCAAATTCGCAAACTTTAAATCCCAATTTCTCGTGTATGCAACTCGTCAATGGCAATCAACCTGAACCTAGGGATGCTCAATAAATTACAGAAGCAAAAAGAGAGTCAAGTACCGTAACTACCTTTCAATAGAAGAATTCTTTGTTACGAACCGTAAGGACAGCCCATAGAAGTCAGACAATCAGAAAGGAGAAGTAAAAAAAAAAAAAAGAAACGATGGTTCGTTAAATTCATAGAGACGCTTCCATATTTGACAATGGCTGTCTGTTCTTGAAAAGAAGAAGAAGAAAGAAATAGCTCGACCCGTTTCACTTGGTCCTCTGTATATCAGCCATTGGTCCACAAATTAAATCCACGTTGCTTTCGAGGCATTGTTTCTTTCTCAATTGACGCACGTGGTAGGAGATGTGACAAATACCGTGGATAAAGTTTCGAAGGAAGGTGAAAAGTAGCTCTCTCTGTGTCACGCGCACAGGCCAGCATGATTCTTTTATGTCCCCCGAGTGTCTGTAGCAGCCCGGGTATCATTTATGATTATCTTCTGTGCCTTTCCCGTCCCACGCAGCCTTCCGTATTTCTTTTCTTTCGGCTTTGATAAAACGCCATCGGTAATCCATTTTTTCTTCGTTTTCTTCTCTTTTCCGCGGCGAACCCCAGCGTCGGAATTATTGATACTCAGACTCCGGACCGATCTGTTTTACAGCCTCTGGTGCTGCACCTCTCGACGACGTTCTTTACGCAGGCAATAGGTCGCGTTCGACTCTCGATAAGCCTCGAAACCATCGATGTCAGCGGGGGAACCCGTGTAATTTTACATTTCAAGCTGGCAGGTAATGCTGGCTTGCACGCGAAATGAACGATACCTGACTTCGGCATCATTGCCACTCGTTCAGATTACCGGAACCCTGTGTACGTGTATAGTCGAAGGAAGAAATATTGCGGGGTCGTGAAATCGGTCAGGCGTTGGAATTTGCACGTCCGAGCATATTGATGAGAGAGAATTGAGAGAAAGCTGAGATGATAGGGTAGCGAAACCTGTGTTAGGATCATTTGATGAGTTAGAAGGGGATATTCTTAAGTGATGATCGTCGATATTAATGAAACTTTGGTGTATGGCGGTTTTTAAAAAAATATTTGACACGTGTTTTTCTGTAATGGCGGTCGTCTGCAGTGAAAATCGTCCTCAAAGTGAGAGATAATAAATATACATATTTATATCTGGAAAATTATTAGAGATAGAGGAATTGTGTAAATTGACGAATTTTGTATTTTCTAAGGAAAAAGTTGAACAATAAGAAAGAATAAATAATTTTCACCAAGTATATGCTTATTACTCTCATCTTTGAGGACGATTTTTTATTATTTTTCCTTAGAAAATAGAAAATTCGTTTGCGTTAAAATTCAAAATTTATATGATTCCTCTATCTTTTATAATTTTTGAGATATTAGAGTAAATATATTTACTACTTCTAACTTTGAGGGCGATTTTCACCCCTTCACTGCGGTGGACGATTGCCGATTTAAAAAAAATAGGCATTGAATTTTTTTTCTGAGAATTATTATATACCAAAGTTTCGTCAAAATCGGTGATTATCACTTCGAAATGTTTTCTCGTTAGCTTCGATTTAGTCCATGGCCGCTCAGGCAACCAAAATTGTTATATTTGCTCTTTAAATATGTATTGTTGTTTTTCGTTTAGAAGAGTAGACACAATGAACATTGACAATTGTGTGATATTATTTTTGCAAGAGCATACGTTTGATTGAACAAACGCATAATGGTGTGGTGGCTAATAGAATTGTCGGGGAGAATGAATTTTTGAACTGCAGAACTTTTGGTCGAGCAATTTCTGTAGTGTCCTATGCATTTTTAAATACATTTGAAATTTCAAGTGAATTCTACGGTGGTGGTGGTCAACGCTTATTAAATTAGCGAAATGTTAGCAAACATGGTGCAACTTACAGTTCACGTATTATTAATCGAAAGCGAGATGCATAGATGCAATAAGAATTTGAAATTATATTAAATGGAATGTCTCACATGAATTTCGCATCTTTCATTTCTGACACGTTATCGATCGGACAGGAAAAATGAAATATTTTCATTAAAATTCTTTATCGCCAGCCTAGATTCTCTTAATCTTTCATTTTAACGTGAAAATTTGACAAATATTTGGCTCACTTGGTGCAGTGGTTCTCAACTGGTTATTCTTCGAATGTGTTGCAAACAACGTGTGATATTTGCTATTTAATAATTGCTTAATTTTTCTCTGGTATTGATTATTTTGGTAATAGGGATTTTAAGAAATAACAATTACGGAGGTTCTTATATTAAGCACATGCAGAGAACAAAAGGAAAATGAAAACAGAATACGTGTATGTTTAACATAGAAACTGGAATAAAAACTATTCAT
This sequence comes from Habropoda laboriosa, assembly GCF_001263275.1. NCBI lineage: Eukaryota > Metazoa > Arthropoda > Insecta > Hymenoptera > Apidae > Habropoda > Habropoda laboriosa. The sequence goes on from NW_017100176.1 coordinate 685,267, forward strand.
TGAAAAGTATTGAAATAAAGAAATAAACGAAGAAATGAAAAACAAGTTATTCTAAAAAAGAAACTGTAATAGATTGTTATAATTCCAACAGAGACAATAAAGTAATATCCACAGATGTGTATAAAATTGAAAGATCAATTACTTTTTCAAAATTCGAAAACAGTTTTGAGAAAATTAATTTTTCTAAAACTCGTCACGTCAATTGCACCTATTTCACAAGCGCAGAAGTTTCACTATTTTACCACATTCCAATTCTACAAAATCCAGTTACGAACAGGAAAAATTCCAACAAATAACACACAAAAATTTAATAACTATGCTTTGACGCCCACACACACGTTAATCAAATTTAACGATAAACATTTTACCACTGTATACACTCTTACCCCAATTTTTCAGTTAAAAAACCGACTCTTAATTCCTTTAAAAGTAGCCTGTAACATCAGAGATAGTCAAAAGCTCTGTGCGAAATAGATGATCCTTTTTTAATACGACCGCGTTCAATCAGCGAATGTGCCGCAGTGTCGCGCGGCGATAAGTGTAACGCGATAAAAAAATGAGAGAGAGAAAAAAAAACGAAGTGAAATCGTTGAGCTGTTATAGTTTGAAAAATTAATCTTTGGAAGGGCGGAAGTGGCCAGAGAGCGTGGGGGACACCCGGTATGTGGCCGGTCTGCGAATTCACCCCCGATAGTCCGCAATGCGGAATTTCTGGTTCGAACGTGCACGCGCGAAAGAAGCAAGGGAAGTTCCGCGAAAATTCACGCGTCTGTCTCTCGATAGCGCAGTAAATCTTATCGCCGTTCACACACGGTCAGATCCTTCTGAAACGATTCGATTAACATCCGGCTAACGAGACTTCCTTTTTCCCTGTTTCTTCCACGGCATTTAACCTTACGAACATTTTGTCACGCGGCTAACCGTTACTCTCTCTTTATGTTCCAGGTGAGTCCAGAATTGAACTTTCCGCCAGTATTGAGTGCTCGTTTTTTTTTCGTCGAATCAGGTAATTATATCGCGACGATATTGCTTGGGGCAAACATGGAATTGAAATTGAACTTTCGTCAATTTTGGTGACACATTGGTTTTTATTGGACGGTTAAGTAGAGGGACAAAGATTTTTATTTAATAAGGAGTTACTTCGTTACGTGGGGAATAAAATCGTGGCCGTATTTTCAGATTTGTCAATGTTTTTATATGGTTGAATTTGGAAGGACATTTAAACAACAGGGTTCCATTTTTCTTGAATTTCTACCAACTTAAAAGGAAAACTTTGGTAAACGTTATTGGTATTACATTGTATTGTAAGTGAGAAAATGGAAATTAATTGTTTTAGTTTCTCTGCAGTGAACTACGAAACGTAGAATACCTTTTCCAATTAAATGGAGGGTTTCTGAGAGTAATTACTCGCGCAAAATTTTTTTTAAATTTGTTGCATAAATCGTACAACATTATTTAACACACCATCGATGTTTTTACCTAATAAACAATAACACGTTAAGGCTTGGTTTACGCAGAAAAGATCAAATTTTCCAAAATTTAAACTTTGTTACTTGAAATAAAAGAATTTCAAATAATATAACGAATTGAACGTGACAATTAATTGGATTTGGGGTCGTATTTACAGGTTTTTGTTAGCTTTATTTTTCCCCCTCTTTTGTTTTTTGTTTAGAGTTAATACTTTTACATTGTTCAGAATTATCCACTGACTTTTAACGTTGTCATCAATTTTACAACATAATGCTTGAATATTGCTTGCTTAATTTTACTTAGTTTAAGTAGTCTTTCAGTATGATAATTAACTTTGCATTTTGTATTATAAATCGGGGAAAGAAATATTACGTTGGATTTTGTACTAAACGAAGCATAAATAATTAATTCGATGTTGCTGATTTATTGCAAACTGGTGCAGATAGCAGTTCTTTTGTAGATTTATGATAATCACAGAACCTACGCGATTAATGAAATTGCATTTTGGTACGTATCATCATTCAGGATGTACCACTTCTTTTTTTCACGTACAGATCAATTTCCGCACAACTTGCTTTGTCGATAATTCGGTTATTAATATACCTTAATATTGTTATAACGTTTACACAAATTTCTAATTAACCAGCCGCTTATTAATCATACTTCATGCTGGATTACCTATACTATCCGATTATTTAACGCTTCTACCATAATTAGAAATATTTAACGAGGAAATATGCCAACAAGAAAAGATCGGTGCAATCAACATAAGGATATATAAACACATATATCAGCATATCTGCTTTAACATTGTAAATAATAAAACACTTAACGTTATTAATCAGATCCAATATCATTCGATAACACGAAATCTGGAGCACCAAAACGAATCACAAAGAGTGAGTATAATCTCGAAATGTGTGTAAACTAGTAAATCGACAAATTGACCTACAATATTTGACTTACTTAATCAAACGCGAACGGTATACAAGGTACGTGATATAACCGTGTTCAATAATTCCACGTATTCACCCATTCTGCGTACACAGGGTGGTTCTACACGTAAAAATGAACTGAAAATGAAGAATGAAATTTTTTCATAGGAAGCTTAGTTTTCAAGGAAATTAATTTTAAAGATTCGTGCGCGTGCACTTGGCTCTCTCGCTCCCGACTTTACCTTGGCAATTTCCTTGAAAAGTAAGCTTCTTATCAAAAAATTTTATTCTTTACTTTTCATTTAGTTTTACGTGTAGAATCACCCCTGCCAGTTAGTTTCACGCGTTTTCCCTCATCCTGTATAACTTGTCGACTGTATACCACTTTACGAAATGCTCCACGTGACACTGTGAGAAACTCTGTATATGCTCTGGAGCACGCGAGACAGTAGCTAACGAGTTACACTTAACGTATTGCAGCACCCAGTAGAATAGACGTTTCAACGTTTTACTATGCCAGACGTATTCAATATACCAAAGCGTTCCACTGAATTAACTTGTTAAACGTACCTTACAGTTCACTATACCTCGAGATGCTACTTACAATTAGAGAAGTTCGCACTTCCCAACGTAACACATTGCACTGCAAACCTCATAGTGTACTTGATCGATTGATAAAATTTTGCACCAAGTTAGCTGTTGAGTTTTTACTCTTTAGTATAAAATATTACGATTGAAGATGTCTATTGCTTGATGGATATGTGGTGGAGATATTAGAATTTATTGCTAATTGTAATAAAATCTGTGTTTATTTTCTGTTTCTAACTTCTGTCACATTGCAATTCCAGAAAGTTTATGAACGTGTGTAAATTGTCTATACAAAACACTGTTACTCAATATTTTAGAAAAATACTTGTTTACCTTGATAAATCTTACGTTTTTATTTAAACTAAAAATATTTGTCTGCTGTATATTGACTTGAACAGTATAAAATGTAGAATATTTCTCATTGAATTTGAAAATAAGGCATCGACTTAAACTGGATAGTGTTGTTAAAAATATTGATAAATTGAAATCCAGTATTAAATTTGAAAATTGACTTTGTTGATGGAAAAATTCACGAATCGAAATCTGGTATTAAATTTGAAAATTGACCGTGTTGATGGAAATATTCGTGAATTAAAAGCTTCTCGCAATTTTTAATATGACCTACCTGAAACTCTGAATCATTTTTACTATGGGCTACCAGCTACTCCGAGACTATTTACAATGGTGCGAGTGCGCCTCTGTGGAAGATACTTTGTAGGCGTTCAATTTTTCTTCAAAATATATCTCACAATGGAGCTGTTAGTTCCACTTACAATGCCGCCACGGTGGCGACAACCGAGTGCAAAGGGTTAAATTTGAAAATTGCCTTTGTTGATAGAAATATCGATGAATTGAAATATAAATAGTGTAGGCTTCCTATGGTAGCCTGCTGTATCAATTACCACGACAGTCCCTCGCGTATGTCGATATTTGATAAACGTTTCAGGTAAAGGAATACCTTACGCGTTTTATTTAGCAGAGGTGCAGGCGTCGCGAATTATTTATAGAGATCGAGATCACAGAAAATTTGCCGGAACAAAGGTACTAGGTAATCGTTGTCATCCCGCTTTCCATTTGCACGAAGCCTCTACCGCTCGGGCAATTGCCTCGTTGATGGATACTCTGCAACCTATATCGAGGCTTTAACGACCCGTTCACTTGCCACTTTTGGTGCTTCATCAAGGATTCATTAAAACCCTTTCTGCTTTAATTTGTGAATTTACTTGAAATCTGCCTACACTAACGTTGCTCGTCTTATCTCGATTACACTCTTGCTTGGCAACGACACTCTGAACCTTAGAGTCTGAGGAATGTTTGGAAAAGTGTACGTGTGAAGAGAGAATGTGAGATATTCGCGATAAGGGAGCAGTAATTTCAGTTGTTGCTTAATTAGAAGTCGAAAGCGTTGGAATTGGAAAAATTGAAATATACAGTGGCAGCCAAAAGTTTTTCGGATCACTACGTGAAATTAGAGAAACAGAATTTTTTGAGATAAATGTTTTTAGTACTCATTTGCTCGTCAGAGCTTGATCAGAAGTTGCTCGAATTCTTTAGAGTAACCGAGGAAATTTTATTTGTTAAGAAGGTGACGAGTAACATACTTCACATTTGGTACCATTTTTTGCAAGGAGTTAGGTAAATTCTTTGTAAATTTTCTTTTCATGGAAAAAGTACTTTGGATATAAGAAAATGGTAAAATCTCTTGAAATAAAATGTATTCTTGTTAACATGTGGTATATTAACTATAGGTCGTTAAAAAATGGTCAAGACATTCAATTATGGTAGAAATCAGCAAGTGATTCCAAACTTTTGGCGGGTAGTGTACGTACTTCAAAATGAGAAAGCTAAAAATAAGGGTTACTTAGTACTTCACCTAGAAACATTCTGACCACATTTACCTCAGTGTTCTATCCTTCATTTCTGAAGTATAATTGTTTAAAGAAATCGATTGAAATCGCAGAGAACAATTTCGCTTCTTTGCGATTTGGCTTTACTTAAAGCACGGAACGTGACTTTCACTGGTCTTTATATCGAACACTTCGTGCTCCTTTGTGTTGTGCAAGAAAATTCAAGTTCTAAACTTCAAATTCTAATTAAAGCTTGAAGAAGTTGAACCATCTTCTTGCTCCTCAACCTGAATTAACGGGATAACGCGGAATTTGCTGGAACACCTAACTTCGAATAAAAAAGTATAAAATTATGGGTCAGTGTTTAAACGTAAAATTTCTCTCGTACACGTAACCGAAAGAATTCACTTGATATACTTGCGCAATTCGTACGAAAAAGTACAGTTGAAACATTCTCAGTTTGTCATTCCACCGTCAATTTTATTCCCTCGATAATCCTTCGGTGACATCTTTACAAAGCAAACGGAGAATTTGAAAAGAGGTGGAAACTTTACTTCGCAAGAATTTTGAATTTCGGTGACCGAATTTCTCCATCTTCTTTATCGTCCAACCTCCCCAATGGAAATGCTGCAAACTTTCCAATTTACAATTCTGCAAGCTCGAGAATTCAAGGAACTCGTTGTCGGAATTATCGATGCTCGCGAAACGGAACAAGTATCGCAAACATGCTCAGTTATTCGTACGAAATGTTAGATAGATTTATCTCTGTTTGGATTTTAGGGTTTAACTTGCTGTTCGGAAGATTTCATCTCAATTAACGGTGTTGCACAGGTAGTGTAGAAAGGGATATGGCGGCTCGATAAGTTTATTAGCGAGCTATTCTACGAAGGGGCCACGGTATCTCGAGTGATCTTTTCATCGAACACTTGGTTGCGATGAATTGCACCGTTATCTAGCCATGTTATCGCCCTTATCAATTCGTTCTTAACGTAAAACTGGTTTCTGCGTGAGAACTTTAAGAATATAATCGGAAGATTGTTGAAGATTGAATATTGGTTTAATTTCGTTCTCTTTGATACTTTGCTGATTAGAATCGTGGAGAATGTTGTTACTTTGTAGAGTGTTGAAAACGATTGCAAAAAATATGTAGGTAACTTTTGGAAAAGTTAAAAAACAAGTGACAGGAAAATGCGTGAAAGCTTTTAAGGGTGTACACCACCCTGAGACATTTGAGAATGGGTAAAGTTCGGGGATTTTTTGTCACTAAACGAAAAGTTTCAATTTTCTCAGAGGATATAAGAAACTTTGAGCTGTACTCTGCAATATTTAAAAAGTGAAAATGCTGCAAAATGGAGGAGTTATTGGCTAATTGCGAATATTCTTTTGCTAGAATATATGTTACATCACTGGCAATGATTGTTTACTTTTTACCAGAAAAGTCAATTTCGAACCTTTTTAAAAAATTAAATAATCGAAATATGAGAAAATCGTACGTAACATTGTAGATGATACATTTTTATTTTCAAATCAAAAAGAATTCTTTTATTTCGGACGTTCCAGTCTTCGTCCGCGATGGCGAGCAGCAATCGATGTTTCGCATTAACTGCTCCATTTCGCAACATTTTTACTTTCCAAAAATTAGAGAGAAAAACTGAAAGATACGTTTATATCCTCTGAAAAAATTCGAATGTTCCATTTAGTTGTTACCTGGGGAAAAAATTCCCAAACTTTTACCTGTTACAAGGTGCCTCAGGGTGATGTAATCCTTTAAAGAAACAGTTTTAAGAGTGACAAGATGTTTGAAAGATTTTCACGACTGGTAATAGCGAATAGACGAAATTGCTTATTACAAGGACGAATAGAATGGCGAATTTTCGTCAGTATGGTGTGCAAATTAGAGCTGACTGTTAGCGGCGCTTCTGAGCGTAAAGTTCAATTTCCTGTGGACGCTGCACAGCCTAGCTTCACATTTACTCTACTTTTATAGCTCTCCCTCTCTCTCTCTCTCTCTGGCATCCTCGAGTTTTTCCTTATCGCGAGCAATCACAATATCTCCTCAGGCGTAGCAAGAAGCTTGCTTTGAGTGCCGTGCGCGGGGGATACTTCTCTTATTTCTATTTGCACACTTTGCGGGGGTAAGAATCGGCAATGCGACGTCAGGATCTAATGGTTATAAAGAACTCGTAAGATGTTGTGGCGAGGAGTGTAAACTGATCGTAAAAATTCATCGTTTCTCTCTCTGTGTAACGTAAACGACACGAATGTTCCTTTGCTTTTACCTGTCCTGTCTCATGGTTCGACGTGCAAAAATTCAACTTGGAGCAATGCTGACTTCAGTTTCAACTTACAAGTCTGAGGATTGTTAAATAGATACTGTGTGCAGTGTCGAAGTCATTTTCATTTCACGAATTATTCAAGCAACGAGTATCTACGTACCGTTAACCCTTTCGCTGTTGAGAATTATGACACTAAATGTGGGATTATGTATTTCTTATTTTAACACTTCACCGACCACCGTTGGTGAACTCTTTTCTAAGCGCTTATTCTTACAAATTTTCAATTAAAATTCGTGAGCTTGCCTACTACAGTATATTCTCCACAACTGTCAGACCGCAAGAAAGCTAAACCTGACACTTGTAGAGTCAGGGACTACGTTTTCGAGCCTCGCGCCCGCCTTTGCAGTTTGCCGAATGTAGACAAGGACAGCGAATGAAACATAAGCATGAAACGTGTGTCCAGGCAACCAAGCGATTTAGATATCAACTTTTTTAATTATACGTTTTTTTATCCCGAAATTTTTCTTAACATATTGATGAGATTTTTCTGATGAATATGATATCAAACACGATATAATTTGAACAACATTTATTTATTAACACGTTCACTGTCACGCCAGATTTACAGGTTGCTGTCAGGCGGCCACAAGAAAATACATTTTAAGCATATAAGAAAATTTGAATAAAATACGCGACGAGAATTGGGGAGAAGCATAAGTTAAACGCGTAAAAATATTCAATAATAAACGAACTAGGGATGAAGCTATTATTTCAATACGCGATGCACTGACTCTAGTATTTACTAAAATTCAAAAATTCTCGTATAAATTCCGAAAATAGATTATTAATTACGGTAAACTACTGAGACGGTTTAATTTAGGGTGGGCATAGTGCACTCGTTCCAAATCAGCTCACAATATACAATAATAAATCAACTAACTACTTAACATGCAATTCATGCAAATTCGTTGGATGGTAAATTATTAGTAAACAAAATTCAATATCAGAGAAAATATATGAAAAATTTCAAATTAATTTCAATTGCTGGAAGAAAAGTAACGAAAAGGCAACCTCTCAAAGTCATTTCAATATCCTATTCGACAAGTCTGAAGAACAACGATGACTAAAATTCAAATGTTTATTTCCCTAAACCTTCAAAATAATTTCGAAATATTTTATTCGAAGCGGAGTATTCCAAGTCAGTATCGATAATTGAAGAAATTATTTGATTGTATTTAAAAGAACCGAAAGGAGAATATTTAAAGTCTGATATTAAATGTCTAGCAAGTACCAGTAATTGGTAAAATGATTTATATTTGTTTTAAAAGGAAAATTTCTAATAGGTATTAGTTAAAATGAATTGTTATTCAGTCTATTGTATTGAAATTCTAATTGATTCTAATGTATACAAGTGTTACAAGAAGGCTGAGTGTGTACAGGGTGGACATAGGCTAGCTAGTAGCCCCCGACCACTCTATGAACTTTAACGTCTATACTCGAAAGTGTATCGTCAACACTAACACGTTACCCAGATTATCCAAAAATTGAAGAAGTTACTTTTAAAATTGAACATTCTACGGTGTTTCGAGAGATTTGATAATCATAGTCGAACCTTAAACGAACGTTCAAACGAAGAAAATTTTCCAAAAATCATTTCGTACGTTATTAATCGATAAAACAAAAATTCATTGTTGAAAAATAAATATTTCCTGAAAATCTTCATCTCCCATAGAAGATTCAAGATTTTCCCTAATTAAGAGTAATTTCAAAAGATTATCTGTATAAGCTGTTATTTCAATACGCGATGCACTGACTCTAGTATTTACTAAAATTCAAAAATTCTCGTATAAATTCCGAAAATAGATTATTAATTACGGTAAACTACTGAGACGGTTTAATTAAGGGTGGGCATGGTGCTGCTTTAGTTTGAAATGATTTATAAACACATAATTAACAGAGGAAAAACCGTGAAACGGCAAAACGTCTACATTCTAATTGTTATAACATGTAAACAGAACTTTAAATTTAGTGTAAACAGAAAAAATATATAATACAATTTATTTCACGGTATTGCAACAAATAAACGTTGAATAAATATTTAATTCGTATAAAAACAATTATTTAACGTAATAATTTTACCTTCACCATGGCTATTTTTAATCTACGACCACAGGTCAACCTGATATCTAATCCTTACGAACTTTAAATTCAGTCGAAACTGAGAAAATATATAATACAATTTATTTCACGGTATTGCAACAAACAAACGTTGAATAGATTCTTAATTCGTATAGAAACATTTATTTAAAATAATAATTTCACCTTCACTATGGCTATTTTAAATTTACGACCAAGGGTCAACCTGATTTTTAATCCTCCGAACTTGATTTCACAACGAGAAAGTAATAAGATCGTTGAAACGTACTTATTTGTCAAAGAAACTTGCAAAAATGTATAAATAATAATATGTAATGTTTTAACAAATTTTTGGAAGTATAAATTAATAATAAAATTGTGAAAATTAATAAATTATACGTTATTATAACATTAATAGAATTATGACTAAACCGAAGTTCGAAGTCGAGTATTTAAAGTCTGATATTACGTGCCTAGCGAGTGCCGGTAATTGTTAAAATTTGTTTAATAATTAGTAATAGAAATTCTAATTGATTCTAATGTATACAAGTGTTACAAGAAGGCTGAGTGTGTACAGGGTGGACATAGACTAGCTAGTAGCCCCCGACCACTCTATTCACATCTCAGAACCTTCAGGTCAAAATACGCCGCGAAGTGTCTAGGGCCCAGTATAAAGGGTAAATGATTTCGCGGGACATCGGCGGGTCCTTATATACCTGCGGTACCCTCTCCCCAAAGTCATTAGCAAAATCGTCGGTTAGGTCAGGCGGGAAATTTTCGCGGGAGATTTTCGCGGGAGATTTCCGATATCGTAACACGGTATAATTTATCAATTTTCACAATTTTATTAAAAATTTATACTTCCGACAATTTGTTATAACATTGCATATAACAATTTATACGTTTTTACAATATTCTTCAATGGAAACATAGGTTTTAGCGTTCTGGATACTTACTCATGGTTAAATTAATTTCGCAGGGATTAAAAATCAGGTTGACCTGTGGTCGTAGATTAAAAATAACCATAGTACAGCTAAATTTATCGTGTTAAATAATTCCTTTTATAGGAATGAATAATTTATTCAACGTTTGCTTGTTATAATACCGTGAAATAAATTATATTACACATTTTCTCTATTTACACTGAATCTAAAGTTCATAATGATTAAAAATCACACGGATCTGTGGTCATATATCAAGAATAATCATAATAAAGCTGAAATTATTGTGTTAAATAATTTTTTTAATACGAATTAGGAATTTATTCAACGCTGCTTGTTACAATACCATGAAATAAATTATATCCAAACTAAATTAGAATCCAAACTTACTGACTCTTGTAGAGAATTTACTGTACTTTGT
>NW_017100176.1:698219-738641 GCF_001263275.1 Habropoda laboriosa
AATGACGCAGCCTAGGCGTAGGACCATCTATACTGTCACGTGTAGAATCCAAACTTACTGACTCTTGGAGAGAATTTACTGTATATCGTTTGCTTTCTCTTATTATAGGGAAATTAAAACTAATAACATTAAAGAGCGGTAAGCGTTGGCAGCGAAGAGTCGATTGATAGGTTTCCGGTCGGTAAAGTGTTAAAGTATACCTCACAAGGAGTACATGTTAACCAGTAACTAAACAAATATATGAAAGACCCACGTATGACCTTCTCCCTTTTTTTTCTTTTTTTTTTTTTTGGAAGTTTTATGGTTTTTTAAGTGTTCATATAAACATATAAAAATACGCATTTTTATTGCGGAACGTCATGTTTTGGTCAGGGGGCCACATGAAAATTTTCATTATTCTAAGCATAGTATTATATTACGCTTTATTATTATTTTTTTAATTTCATAATTATGTCTACTTAGCTACGATCTTCGAAATTTTCAGTTGACGATATTCAGTTTATTTTAATTATTCTGAACATTTCACTGATGACCAACCGTGGCCCGATCAACGGCGAAAGTATTGAGAAACGTAGCTGTTGAAAAATCACAAGGCAAGATGTTAAATCAATAGGAATGTTCACCGATGAAGGATCTCCTCTATTACAACAGCTCGGCTGTAATTTGTTGGTGGATCATAGGTTAAAAATTTCTCATTTCCGTTATTGAAATTGTAGACGACATCGTTGTATACCTTCTCGCGTAACTGGCTGTTTGCAATTGTTAAAACTTTAAAGAAAGTCATTCGCCGGCTCGAGTTCATTCTTCTCACGATCCATTGAAGTTCGTAATTAGTTCTTGAGCTTCTTTCTTCGATACTCGAAAAAGAGAGAGAGGGAGTTCTGGTTAGAGTCTTTTAAGGATGGCTCGATATCCGGTCGCGTATCATTTTATGTACAAAAACCGACTGCATTATGTCCTCTCGAGTGTCATTAAATCAGAGACTACCTTCGTAATTTATCGCGTGACGTTAATTAACAGGAAGGTTTCGTTATTTTTGCATGAGCATGCATCGCGAATGTCTTCGAATAACAACGATACAACGTGTAGCAAAATTTCTTGAACTCTGAGTTCGATAATTTAGTATCAAACTTAATTCTACAATTTTAAGTTTAAGCTTAGCTTATAGTTCAGCTTGAAACTATTATTCAGTATCAAACTCGATACTAAATTATTAAATTCGGTAAAATGGAAGACGGTAATAGAGAAAAGTACGATTCCTTCGTGAGTTCCTAACCCTAACGTCGAATGTGAAAAATGTGTAAAATTGAAAAAGAAGAAACAAACGTCAGTACGTAATATAAATCGAAGGTTTTTGCAATCTGACCCAGAAAACCTTTGTTACACGCTGTATAATAGTTGTAGCACGCCATCTTGTGTGCAAAAATCGTTAACCTAAAAAAAGAATTCGAAAATTGCCACGGACTCTGTAATACAACAACCTGCAATCGCTGGAAAAGCGGATTCGCGAAATCGTGCTTCAATTTTGGGTATAGTCGAATCGTGGTTAATCGATTGGCGATGCACATTGCTTGATCGAGTAGTATAAACTTACCTAACCTAAAAAAAATTCTATAATTGCTACGGACTGTAGTACAACAATCTGCACTCCCTGGAAAAGCGGATTCCTGAAATCGTGCTTCAATTTTGGATATAGCCGAATCGCGGTTAGTCGGTCGTGATGCACATTGCTTAATCGAGCAGTATAATCGAATATTTGATTAATTGGGATAGAAACCGCGTTCGTGATATGTAAGGTTAGAAAGGACAAGAAACAATGTAAGGTAGTTGAAATGTGTACGAATTATTATTTAATAAGTTCAACGTTACTCGTTAGTTCACGTTTTTAATTAAAGTAGATTTATTAATTAATGCAGTTGTAGGACTTAGGAGAAAACATCGGTACCCCAAAAATTTTTTTTTCTTTTTGTAAACTTGTAGATTTGTAGGAGATCTCAATAGAAGTATCAGGCAATTTTTCTTTTGTGCTACTTTTTGGCCCTTCAGGGTGAAAACACCCCTTGAAAGTTAATACGTGTTTTCATGTATATCTTCAAAACTATAGTAAATGTAAAGAAATTGTTACAACTTAAATTTAATGCATATTTCTGGACCTGACAAGGAGATACAAATTTTTTAAAATAAAGATAGTGGAGAATTTTTATTTGCACAGTTTTACAGAGAATAAAAAATTCCTAAATTGTCGTTTCAACGATTTTTGTATATCTACTGTAGTTTTCAAGTTATACAGGAAAGCACGTATTAACATTTAAGGAGTGTTTTCACCCTTTATTTACACAAAAAGTAGCCAATTAAATCCGACATACGCGAAACAAAGTAAATCGTTAAAACTTTTCTGGTAATAAAGTCGGTTTAACGCAGAAAATAATTCAGTTGGTTTAATTACAATGTTTACTTTCGTTTACAAAAGAATCGCAGTAAATGTTGACCTGGAGGATCACTCTTCGTTCGAAAAATTTAAGTTTCATGTTCAGTACGTTTAGATGTAAGTGGGCGAATTTTTTAAATCCTTTTCATCAAGCGGAGTGTTTAATTTTCTGTTAAATAAAGAGCACTCTTCGTTTTTGTTTTACGATTAAAATTGTTCCCTTCGACATTTTTAAATTTAATATGTTGCATTATACATGTCTAAAACACAGCTATTTATTATTCAGTTTGGCATGTCGAAAGCTCTGAAGTTAGATTGATAATTAAAGAATTTTGCACTTTTGAATTGTTCCAGAACAATGACTACAAATTGACAATAATACTGATATAACAGGTCGTATAGTAGAAAATTCATAATAAAACAAAATCTGATCTCACATTTATGAACGACAATGCACGTACGTGGTCGAATCTCAATAATGGGGTCAGCAGGAGAATAATTTATCTGTCTTCTGGGATAGCTATTTCAGCGTGGCTCCAGAGAATATCGCGCATCCGTTTGTTACAGAATTTTCGGACAAATAATCTATAAGAATTTTTAAAACATGTACGCGGTGTGACAATTTCCAATGTTCCAACGTTCTTGATAATGAACGTCGTGTAATTAAAAAATTGAGGAGTATTCCAAATGGCTGCAATATCTAGTTAAGCGTATCTGTGTCCAAGAAGATTATTTCAACGGTAACAATAGTCACTAAATAGTAACTGGACCAAGTTTTGTAGCTTTGTTCTAAGTGAGGTTATGAAAAAATCGTGGAAAGAAAAACATTTTAAAAATTGATATCATTTCAAGGCAATTTTAATTTTGAGAAGTAACTTTTAATTTTGAAAATACTCCAACATCCAAGTAATTCATTTTATGAGTACTAATATCTGCATATCAAGTATGCAGTTCAGGATAGTACCATCATTTTGTTTCTTTTTTTTAATGACTGACCTCGTTTCTGTATTTTCCTTCATGAAAATTTTGGAGACGTATTTAAACATTTTCAGTTACATAGGTTAGTCTGATTTGATCATTAGGGGATACTTTGTAACTACTCTGATAATTTAATTCTCCAATCTCTTAAAATTTTCACTTTGTAGCATAAAATTTTTACTTAGAAAATTCTTGTTCTCTCTCAATCAAGGATTAATGTACTCTTTTCAGGTTCTCCTATCTGTACGATGTAATAGTAAATTTTCAAAGAGAAAAATTAGATAAACGAAAGATTTCTTGAGTTGCAAAATTGCCTGCAATTTTCTTCCTGGATACTACAAAGGGGTATTTCATAGCCTCGCTGAAACGTCTGATTGTGAGTGTTCTTAAGTTCAGAGTGTTCGTCATACTGCCCTTTTTGGACGCCCCATTCCTTTACCCGTCCTTTTTCTTCTCAATGAGTTGTGACCCTGTCTCGGTAATAAATGGTTTACTTACTCAGAGGATATTTTCCTTCTATCGTCTTATGTTGCGGAATTTCTTTTGATAATCGTTGACTCAGAATACGACTCTTATGCAACGATGAATCCAATGTAAATGCAGACCGCGAGATTTGAAAATTTGACAAATTTTGTGTGATATAGTAATTGAAAAATGAGAATCCGGTAGCATTCGTGCACTCTGAATAATTCTAAAAATTTTCAAAGGGTGAATAAGATGGAGGAAATATTTTTATGACGGAAGAAATTGCAAAATATGAAAGGAAGTTTCACAATTTGATTTAAAATTGTAGAGTCCAAGATCATTTTAAGGCCATATTATTTTTGAAGAATTTTTAGCGTAGTTCAGACATGCAGGGGGCATTGTGAACAATTTTCGAAGATTTGATTAAAGCACTAATGAATTCTTCAGTAGTTTCAATATTTCCTCAATCATTTTGCATCTTTTTTTCTGTAAACTATACTCTAAAACTGTATAATTTTCTTGCACAGATTCTTGCAATCAATATCGATAAATGGTACTATCAGTAGCGTTACAAACTTACAACCAGAGATAATTAAATTTCAAAATATCAAATTTCTTCAACAGAAGAAACGCAGCAACAGTGTTTAAAAGCACTTTGCAACTTTGCCTTGTTTGAAAGTTCGCCTTGCCAGAGGAACCTGTCCCAATTCCCTGAAAAACACAGCCCCTTGCAAAAATACCAAAATACATCGGGACACTTAAATTCCGAGCTTTCATAATGGACAGCGATTGTAGCGCCCTATCGATATTCGATACGACACAGGGTCATAAAATGGATGGAAAGAGGAGAGAGCAGCGGTCACTAAGAACGAGACCTAGTTGGACGAAAACGGGTTGCGGCCGAGTACACTTGCCTCGTGTACGTCGTCACCTTTGCCATCATAATCATTTGTACTGTGAACGTGGACTGGCAACCGTGTTACCTTGGTTCCAGCTATCGATCGATTTGCCGTTTTATACGAAAGCAATTAATCCCGGTGCACAAGGAAGAGGATCCCTATATATCAGTGGCATGTTCGGCAGGAAGGGTTCGATGGTGGGTGTGAGGGGGAGAGAAATTCAATGCCGAAGCTTGCGAGGCTTACGGACCAAACATTCCAGAGATGCTCAAACATACTGCAACGCCTGCTGGAGCCAATTGGTCGGAGTTGCTTGGACGGTAGCCAACTACGGTACCCATGTCTGCAGACGCATATCTGGAAGTCTCGGGGAACGAAGGACAGAGATAACCCATGGACGGATAGAGAGATAGGTCAGTGTTTTCTTCATAAATTTCTCATAAATCTGAAAAAGAAAGCGAAAACAGTGAAGGAGGAAAAGTACGAGAGCAGAAGGATACTACTACTCCGTTGCCCACCATCATCGAAAATGAGAGTAGGCAGAGGGCACCAACTTTACTCGTTACTTTGCTCCAGCAAAAAAGGATATATGCATCTCTCGCCTTAATGAATTGCCATGAACATCTTGCCCAGAACTCTCTCTCTCTCTCTCTATCTCTGCAACTATGTTCGAAACTACTTCCGCCACTACCCTTCCACTTTCCTACCTAGCCTCTCTATTTTCTCCTCTCCTCCTTTCAAGCGCTATGATGAGAAATGAGACTAGCGCCAGCTTTGTGTTAGACCACTGTCTTATGCGGTAACACCTGCCAAGTAGTTTCTTCTAGTCCCTATCTATCTATCTATCTATATATCAATCTATCTATCTATCGATCTCTCTTGGTCCAATTGAACTGCTACCTTCTCTTTTCCTGAACGTTGGATCTCGACGTCGTTGCGTCGGTTAGTTCCGCGTCAGAATATTCCAGTAATCTAGCAGACTATAGTACCTGTAGCTCACTATCTCACCAGGTATCGGTGAAATGTTTGGCACGTCTGGTGCCTATTATGGCATCGTAACATTTCAGTTACGCGTACCGTGCACAATACGCGCGTTGCCTTTTACTTTCCTCCTTTTCTCCAGGCTAGCTCATGCACACACCTTCCTCAACGATCATCGAACGTTCTGTATCATCAGTATCTGCCCGACCCTTTCTTCTTCTTTTTTTTTTTCGCACAATAGCCCGTCGTTTCTTTCATATATGAAATAGCTTCGGGCGATATCTCGTTTCGAGAATATCCAGTCAGACCTGAGATGGGGGAGGAGACAGAGACGAAAGGAAAACGCACTTGCCAGGGCTTAGCAGTACGTTTTTTCTATGGGAAGATTCGAAAATGACTGTCGCATCTGCTACCTTCATTATATCTTTTGCTTTGTTTCGCGGAAACAGAGGAAGCAGAGGCTCGTAATGCTTCTAATGCCAGATTTTTTTTTCTACCAATTCGCGCGCCACTTTTGTCTCTCCTTTCCGTTCTTAGCTTTATTCCACTGTTTCGCCACTATTTCACGGGAAATATTGATGCATCGTTGAATGAGGAGAAAGAGAAAGGAGGATAGGTAGTTTTTATTTGGTAATTTGTGGCAGGACTTTAAACGCTAATGTGATTTTTCTGTGATAAAATGTTTGGAGGTTTATTAATCGAAGCATTATTTCAAGGGACATTTATCCTATTTCGTTTTACACGTGGATACTGACAAATTTCAGCTGTTTTAGGTTCGTCCATTTCATTGCAACTCGGTTTAATAGAAGAAAAGAATGGTTAATTAGATTTATCAAATTGAATTTGTGAAACAGAATCATTGAATTTCGTCGCTTCGAGATAACAGGATGAACGAAATTGTTCAGAAATTCACGCTACCGAATTAATTAGTTAGGTCATTGTTACGCCATTTTCGAGGCATCGTGTATATCTATACGTATATATAGATGTATCGTTTCGTTTTGGTCAGATGATATGAATTACGTTACGTCGAGGTGGTTTCACCTTGCAAATGTAGCATTGGTAAATCGAACGGATATTATACAGTCAGCCACAAAAGTCTACATACACACTCCATAAATCTCGACTTCTTTCATATAAGTATCTCAGTTTTATCGAACTCTTTTAAAAATACGCCGATGCTCTGGATAAACTTATGGATCATCTCGAAATAATAATTTTTAACAATTTTTGTTTTCAAGATTTTAAGATTTTGATTTTAATGTATAAAAGAATTAATTTGAAGCGGTACAAATTTTTAGAAATACGTAAAATCGAAAATGATTATGGATTTGTAACTATTTTTAATATAGAAACATCTGAAATAGGGACACAAATAAGATTTTCGAAGGTGAAATGTAAATTTTGGATTTTTAAGAATATTGAAAGTTGATAAAGTGATATCTGTTTGGTGAAAAGTTCAGCTTATTCTTAACAAATTATTAACGTTAACTTTTGACGAATTAGAGAAATTATGTATCTGTATAGTATTCAGAAATTATATTCAGGGTGAAGCATAATGGGTGGTAAAAATGGGCAAGGTTGATTCTACGTGTAAAAATAAGCCGAAAATAAAGAACAAAATTTTTTCATACGGAACTTAGTTTTCGAGAAAATTGCCCGAGAAAAAGCCCGAGCGTCAAGTGCACGCTACTGCACGAATTTTTAAATTTAGTGCTCTTGAAAACTAAGCTTTTTATGAAAAAACTTTGTTCTTTATTTTGGATTTGTTTTTACGTGTAGAATCACCCCCTGCTCGTTTTTACCACACATCCTGACTCACCCTGTATATCTGTACTCTGTTTTGATAGTTTGTAATATACACTTGTACGTAAAATCCATATTTATGTGTAAATTTCTATAGCTGAGAGTATGTCGATCGATATATTATAATATATCGAATAAATGATATGTTTGAAAGTTGATGTCACGAAACGTCATATGAATAAATCGTATTTCGTAATATCGCGTGATAAAAGCTGGACGTTCAAAAGCATTTCATGGACTGTGATATGGACCTAATCTTGCAAATATATTATTCAATTTACATTCGTGGATTCTCACGTTGCTATGTTAAATTGTCACATTAGCGTTTGATCAAATTTTTTTGTACAAAAACATTCTCGTTTTTAAGAAGATTCTATACAAACGTAGGCGAAAAAGTGTAAAAAGTTTCTGTTTGAGACTTCGTTTTGAAGAAAAACCATTTTGAAAATACTGGTTTGAAGATTTGCTTTATCTTAAGCAACACGTTCCACTAATTTCTTACAAGCGAGTAAGAAATAATAGTATTTAATACACGTACTTCGTGGAAACCTAACTACTAATTTTAACGCTAATTTAAAGCCTTATTAATTTTTTAATTTTAATTCTAGTTCTGAACTTCATGGTTGATTAATTAGCCAGTGTGATTTAACTGTAATGTCACTTATTATTAGATGATTCATTTATTAAGTTCTTAACAGTGAAATTAATTCCAAGTACATACTCCTCTTGTCTGCGAATGAAATATTAATCAATTACGGAGTAGTTTCTGTTCTTGTTAACCAAGTAACCATTTACCCTCATTATGATTCTATACGGTGTAATAAGTGTTGGTTGCAATGAAAATTTGAACAAGTTTGAAATTAATTAAAGTGTCTTGTAGTGTTTGATGGTTTATTAGAGATGTTTGTTTGACAACATTTCAATCCTCTGTTGTGTTGTTAACGCTTCCTGTCTTCAATAAGGGACGTGATAATGCCTGTCTTGTCTTTGGTAAACGAAACTTTGGTTAACGGCGTGGAATTTCCTTCAGTTTGCTGATTCCTCAAACTGGAACGTCGTCGTTCCCTGCGGGTCTTTGAACCGCTACAATTAATTTCTAATTTGTCCTTTGAAAACAGCTAAGTTCTTAACACTACTCCTGTTGTTCAAGACAATTGAAGAACCTCTAAATAATTAACCTTAGTTTACTTCATTACGTGTGTAACATTCTCGTGTAATATTATGACGTGTTAAGTCACTGATACTGCTAACGTATTATACTAATTATAGAAATGATACTGTAAACATATACAGGGTAAGTCAGGATATATGGTAAAAACGAGTAGGGGATGATTCTACACGTAAAAACGAACCGAAAATGAAGAATAAAATTTTTTCATAAAAAGCTTAGTTTTCAGGAAAATTAAATTTAAAGATCCGTGCAGACGCGCACACTTGATGCGCCCCAGCTTTTTCTCGGGCAATTTTCTCGAAAACTAAGTTCCGTATGAAAAGATTTTATTCTTTATTTTCGCTTTATTTTTACATGCAGACTCATCCCTGGCAGTTTTTATATTTACATAAATAAATCATTCAGTCGATCAATAATACACCTAATCCAATCTGTGACCCTGACCCCATGACATAGTTCGTTAAATTGACACGATCATCTTTAAGAAACAGCAGTTCAATTGGCTTTCACAGGAGGAAGTGTAAACCTTGTTTTCAGCTGTACGACGTCCAATGCACGTGTTTCGAAAAATCGATGATTGCATAATATGTGTACGTGGGTAGAAAAGTAGAAGCTCTACGGCATGACCTCGTGCATTTTACACGAAGATTATCAATCAAGCATCCCTCGAACTGATAGAAAGCAATCTCAGGATGACGCGAGAAGCTGACATTAGTAGGTGCTATCTCTAGCTTTCTTCGTAGCCATATTGTCGAGTAAATGGCGTTATTATACAGGTCCAATATTATATTCACATTTTGAAATTATGGGAGATGTTGCTATAAGTAGGTAAGTAAATATCACGAAGAAGGCTTAACGGTCACAGAGATTCTCTTGAAAGTCTCGATTTGATGCGACCTCTCGCTACTTAATCAGCAGATAACGAAGTCTGCTTTTCTCTGACGACCTTTCATTTTCCTTTCACCACTTAATCGATCGTACGAGTGATCGATATCAGCGGAGAACCCCACTCAAACCATTCCGTGCAAAATATTAGCTGATATTCGATAATTATAATTGCAAAATTAACTGCTCTATTGGAGAAAGCTGTCGTTTTTTATTTTGCTTTATTTTTTCAATTTTTCGATCGACTCGTTTTTTTTTTTTCAATTGTAAATTAGGATAGCGCGAATTTAATCGTGAACGTTATAATATCGTTCGAATTGTGCTACTGTCGTCTGTCTGAGAATTAGGCTGGATAATTTTACGAGGAAAGGTGAAAATGTGAAATACTTATTTTATGATGCAATTTAAATTTGCATCACAATGTGCGCTGGCAAGCTAATGGCAAACCTTTGTTAGCACGCCAACAAGGGAAACCTTTTTTTTCATAAATTACATATCCTGTCGCGTTAAATAACTTTTCAAATACAAAGGGAGGCGCTGGAATTTCTCATTTTTGGATAATTAAACATGCGGAAACAGCATGGACCTTTCTGAATCGCACGATGCTTTATCATATGTTTCACTATTTTTGTTAGAACGTTTGTAAATAATAGAGCCATTGTTTTCTATTAAATTGGTGCATGTGAAACGTTGTTTTTTGAAACGAAACTTCAGACACGTTGTGTTTCGTTAAAAAATAATGTATTTAATCAAAATGATTTCTGCACGATTCTGTTAACTAGTTTCGTTGTACCAAATTTATAAGAATTGTTAGTTCAAAAAAATTGGCAAGCATCTGTATTATCCATCACGTCAGATAATAATGTCGAAATAATTGTATTACAAATTGTTTTACCGTTCAATACCAATTCCTTCTTTTTGATTATTATGTGTAAAAATTTCTGATTGGACAAAATTTAATATATATAATCGACACGCGAATTTCAGCTATAATTTAATATAATATAATTATCTGTAATTTGTTTATAATATAAGAGGCGATATTAGAAATAGAAAATATCGTAATGTGAAAATATTGTGTCGTTAAAATAGGTTTTTAATACGATTTTAGAAAACAGAGTACTCTCATGTGACCCACATTTTCTTTTAAATACTATTTTTATTGTATTAGTACCTAGTTATCGTCAGTCAATATTGTGGTAAAGAAAGGACGAGGGCAATGATAATTTAATAAAGGATTCCTCTTTCACTTTCGTATTTTTAAAAAGGTCACGTTTATATACTTTACGAAACTAAAATTTCTATTAAAAAATTACTCTGCAAGTTATGCATGAAGTAGTGAATTTTCGTGGAGGGAAAATGCTGCAGAAATTCATCCGTTTCAAAGGGATTGCGCCAAATTTCGCTAATACGATGCACTGCGTATGATGTGAAACTGACTTTTCGAAAATCTAGTCTCGTTAATATATATCACATTTGCATTTGAACTCCAAGAGATATTAACGAAATACCTCTGTGATGCTTACAATTAGTACAATTTCATGCAAAGGCATAAATTCCACTTTTAAATCCCCCTCGATACCTTAATACATGTATATAGAATACTTCAAATGTTTAGTCGCGATGTGACATATTTTTAGTAATTATTTTATACACGACAAGATTCAAAATTATTTTTCGAGCTAAATGGATTTATTGGATTTATAAAAATAATTTCACAAATATCGCATAAATATTCCTATTTATGCATGTACTTGAGAACAACATGAAAAATGGGCGAACTTCACGAAGAAGTGGAATTTTAACGAGGAAAACATTAATACGTTACGCTTTCTCAAGGAATAT
This sequence comes from Habropoda laboriosa, assembly GCF_001263275.1. NCBI lineage: Eukaryota > Metazoa > Arthropoda > Insecta > Hymenoptera > Apidae > Habropoda > Habropoda laboriosa. The sequence goes on from NW_017100176.1 coordinate 709,678, forward strand.
TTACGAACTTTCACAAATCTACACACTTTTCCGATAAAATTGCTGAAAGGTAGAATCCTTTTTCTCCCGACTTAATCTTCTTTTCTGAGAATAAAGGAAGTACTGTCCACGCGTAACGTATTTAAAGTTAGAGACGAATGACGGTGGTAAAGTTACGCAGTTCAGGATTTACAAATTTTATGGAAGAAAATTCGATTACCGACATTTTTCCCTTGAACATTTCACCATCCCGTAAAGATGTACTTTTATTAGGAATAATTTGTTAATTGATTCCCTTTGACGAAAACTAAAGACTTCAAGATGCAGATGAAATGACGAAAAGAAACTCGGTTATTAAACATATTATTCGTTACTGTAAATACAATACCTTTAAATTATGTTAATTTTGAAAAATGAAAATAATTTTGAAAGGATTTATGTTCTTTCTATTTCGAGGCGTCTAAAAATAGGTGAAGTTTGGGAATTTTTTTCATAGGTAACTACTAAATGAATAGTGCCAATTTTTTACGGAAGATGTAAATGCAACTTTCAACTTTGTCCTTCAATTTTAAAAAATTGAAAATGCTACAAAATGGAGGAGTTATTGCGAAATATCTTCTGCTATAACATCGATTGCTGGCCGCCATCTGAAATAAAAAATTCTGTTTGATTTACAAGTAAAAATGTATTACCTACAATGTGGCACACAATTTTTTCGATTTCTCAAATATTTCATTTTTTAGAAACGTTTAGAGTCGATTTTTACCGGTAAAAAGAGGTTTTTCCTCTTCAAACTGCCACCATTTCTATAATAATTACAGTTTTTCAAAAACCCTGTGCTACATTGTAGATGATACATTTTTATTCATAAATCAAAAAAAGTTTCTTATTTCAAACGTTCCAATCCTTGCCAGCAATGGCGACCAGAAATCGATCTTCTAGCAGAAGCAGTTTTGCAATAACTCCTCCATTTTGTAACAATTTTAATTTTCAAAAATTCTAGAGTAAAGTTGAAATCTGCATTTACATCTTCCGAAAAAAATTGGCACTTTTCGTTTAATAATTCCCCACAAAAATAATTCCCAAGCTTCACCTATTCTCAGACGCCCAAGTTCGGCGTACCCCCGGTAAAAGAGAAAAGAATCAGAAACAAAACACACGTACACGAGAAGAGAAGGATGAATCAGTACCATAGTCAGCATGCTTGCGAAACAGTTAGCAATCAAGCTAACAAGAAGCATTTAGGCTTCTTTCCAGAATTACGTCACTGTCGTTGAGTTTCCAACACTATAATTGGCCGGTCTGAAATACAGACGATACGAGAAGCGTGGAATATTCAAAAGCAACGCCCCCACACCACAGCAGAACTCGGAGCTTCGACAAACGGATACATCGCTTTCAGCAGAAATTAAGAGAACTTTATAATGTACGGAATCGTGTACATCTGATCGCACAGTTCCTCCTGCAATAGAGTAACTGATGCATGATTGTAATACTGTCGCGCGATTCGCGAGAAACGACTATGCCACCGTGGGTACTTTCGACTGGAATGGATCACTGGGAATGGATTTGGGTCGGCCATTAATCCGATTAATATCAGCATGACCGGTTTCCTTTTTCGGTTTCCGGTCGCGTAAATCAGCTTAATGTTGGTTATTACGGACGCGAACGTCTAGACAGGACTGAATTGGTTTCAGCGCATTGATTATTGCCCCCCGATAAACAATCATCGGAACGCTGTTTGGTCCCCGGGCAAAGAGTCAATGGTTTTTCCTCTCCTTTACTTCTAATCTGCTGCAATTTTTTATGTAACACTGCGGGGACGTTAATTGAATTTTAAATTGAACGTATTGAGCCGGCCGCACAATTACCTGCGCTATTGATCGAGACGCTGTAATATTGACCCGCGATTTCAACCGGACCAATTTACCATTCGACTATATTCCGTTGCTGGGGAAATTAGTCGTAATATCGCGGGAGTAATCTTGCAAATTAGGTGTTCCTGAAAGTTTCTTTGGTTTTTTAAGCCGTTCATTTTTGGGGGGAAAAAATGTAACTTCGCTAAAATTAAACGTTCTTATTGAAAATAATTTCCATAATTTTCGATACACTTCTGCCAACGTATTATGGCAAAAAATTATGACAACGAATTTGTTAGAGAAAGAAGGGGCTTCAAGCGGTTCATTTTGAAAAATCATAACTCCACTAAAATTAGACATTTTTATTGGAAATAATTGCCATAATGTTCGATTACAATCTTTCTTTGGCTCCAATATTTTTATTGTAAATAATTTTCATAATATACATAAAAATCCGAGTCTCTGAGAGAAAGAAAGGCGCAAATGAATCTTCCCTATCCAAACCTAGTTTATGCTCACAGTTTGGTGAATCCACTTCGGAATTAATTCACTGCAGTTTCCTAAGACCGTGTGCCACTATCACTGCAAAGCCATACAGTCATAAAATATACAGAATATTCGCGCTATTAGCTTCCACCATTTTTTTTTCTCCTCGTAAGTTGTAAATTTGTGAGAAAAATAGAAGACAACAAAGTTTGATTATTTTTTATGCACAATACAACGGCTCGAATTTGTAATTTCGCGTAGCGTCGATACCACGAAATTTGTTCAATTCGCAGACAGAATTATCGAAGGAGCGAAGACGAAAAATTCATGTCGGAAAGTTTCGATAACTGGCGTCAAAGGCGATAACGATTTCGAACGAATCGCTAATTTATTAACGTTGCTCCAGCGAGACTCTCATTCCGTTACGCTCAAATGTACCTGCACGCTCGAGCAGATAAATGAATTGTGTAACTGTAATATTCGTAAATGCTTCAATTCATTTGATTGCGCATGAGAGTGAAATATAGAAGCAAAGAGCTGACTCGTTTTTTCCCCCCTCTAGATATTGAAAGTTCGATGAGATTCCGTGAGAAACGTTCTTTTTTTTTTTTTTCATTGCGAAATTAGATGTACTATGTTTGATTGCACGATATTTATCACTTTTGCAAATGGAACGAACGCAATACCGAAATGAACCCCGAAACAGATTCTCCTTTATTTATTAATCCGCGATTTTGTTTTAGCGAAAAAGAAAAGTGGTTTAAATATTTCGGGAAAAACGGTTCTCTCTCGGTTTCTCTGCGCCAACCATGTGTCGAACGAATTCCCATTTTCGTTGTAGATCCTGTAACCGTGTTTCAGTTTTGCCGCGGAAATACTAGAGAATTCGCGAAATATTTGCCAAGCGCGGAATACAAATACTGTTTCGGAGATTTGACGATTCTGATTAACGAAGGAACGTCGCGAATGACCGATTTTGATGAAACTTGTATGGGCTAGTACTTAAAAGAATATTTGACGTGATTCTTTTTTGGGTCGGTAATCGAAGGGGAGAAAATCGACCTCAAAAATTGGGGGTAATGAATATATTTCGTTTAATACCTGGAAAATGATTAGAGATAGAAGAAAAGTTCGAATTGACGAATCTTGTATTTTTCAAGGACAAAATTTGAAAAATACAAAATGATTTTTTTAATTTGTTGCTGAAAAATATAAAATTTCTCCTCTGTCTCTAATAATTTTCGAGATATTAAACTGTATATATGTATTTGTGCCAATAATTCGTCTCTTAGTTTAATACTTTAATTTACGACCGCACTATACCTTTCGTTCCACGCCAAAACGCGGGAAAATCATTATCACGGTCACTAATTTTGTTAAACTCACAGAATTTGTCGATAGTCTCTCGTGATTAAAATTTTGACCTTCTATTTTAAACGATTTCGGAGAAATGAACGTTTATTTCTTGCAAATTGAACGAAATGTCACCATATCAATATTTTTGTTCCGTTTAAACACAGTTCTTCGTACTTGCCCTCATTTAACAGCTGAATAAACGTAGCAATAATCGTTGTTGAATCTTCATCCGCGTTTTCATCCTGAAAACCGTTTGAGATAGGAAGCAAAAATTTTATGAAAAAAATTCCTCGAGTTTGAAAAAGTCAGTGATCACGACAGCAATTCTCGTGCGTTTCGAAGTGGAATGGCTCGTACAGTCGTGTATAACGTATTGATTTGACCAAGAATTCAAATATTTCTATAAAGGGTGGGCTTTGAAAATCCACTTCATCAGTTGACTTTAAATGTAAACGTAATTCCTCTATTTGTAATGTAAACACAAGATATAATTATAATTGGAAAATACAATTTAAAAAATTGAAAAATATAGAACGGTAGAGATATGCAGTGTGTTTACATATTTTCTCCAATACAGCTGAATGAAAAACGAGAACAAAGTTTCCAGCACAAAGGTTTTATTTTCAACGTAAGTTCACAGCTTTATATTTTTGACGAGTTTCTATCGAAAGTTTGTCAAACTGAAAATTAGTACAGTTCAGGGAAAGCAGCATAATTCACAGCAGTTTTACGTTAGCTGACAATTAACTCCTGTACAGTATTACAAAACCTTTTTTCAATTACAATGTTTATCTTCGTTTACAAAAGAATCGCAGTGATTGCTGACTTGTAGGACCATCCTACATTCTAAAAAATTAGGGGGTGCAGCACCCCGAGGCGTCTAAAAATAGGCAAAGTTTGAACATTTTTTGCATAGGTAACTAATAAATAAAGCTCTTTCTTGGTCGATCCAAGAAGTAACAAATTATCAATCAGTGTGCCTAAATGGTCACGGCCATCTTCTTTTTAGCGAATTTCCTTGGAAAGGTGGTGACGATGGGTTTGTAGAAGCTGGCGAGTGTTCAGCAAGGGCGGGGAATTTCCTCCAGGTTCTGATTCTTTGACTGCTACAATTAATTTCTGAGCCACCCTTTGGAGAGCCTATTTCATGACACTTTTTTGGCTACTGAGGACGAAAGAAACTCCAGTACTGCGCTGAGAAGAGGACTAGGCACAGTGTTTTACATGCTCACACTACTAGCTCCCCTACACGCATTGTCTCCATCACTGTCTTATTGTTAGGCGAATAGCGGCAATGTGTGGGATGGTAGGAGAGCTAGCAGAGTGAGAACGCAAAACAGTGTGCCATCTTCTCAGCGCAGTACAGTGCCTTCTAATTTTTCTCTCGCCAGGACGTACTTTATTAGAGCTGTTACTTGACTTGGTCGACGAAAAGCTAAATACCAGGCAACCAAACTGGAAAAGTGTCAGTGTCGTTGCGTAAATTTTTCTGTATCTGTTGTGTGTTTCGTGAAGAGGCCACGAGACGTCGTCTCGTTCGAGATTGACGAGTGAAGAGTGAAGAAAGGAGAGAGCCTTGTGAGATTGGAGAGATAGTCTTTATTTGAGAACAAGTGTGGTATCTTGATTATTTGGTTGCCTGGTATTTAGCTTTTCGTCGACCAAGTAGCCAGCGCCTGGTCTACAGTACATAGCAGCTCTAATCCTCGAAGATATGCTAGCAATGAACTGTCCTGATCTCAGAAATAACCCCTTTGCCACGTCCACTGCACTAACACACTTTTTTCTTCGCTGCTGCTCTAAATTCGCGACGTGAAACCAACAACAAACGTAGAAAAGGACACTGAATACCACAGATCAGTGTGGAACACTATACTTCGGTGTGAACAAACAGGCAAATCTCTCTGCCGCTACGAATATTTCGCGTCGATCTGAGGGGTTCCTTTATTCCGGCGTTGGTTTGTTGTCAAGGAAAGGGTTGCACAGCGACGTGAAATTAAATCGATAGACGAATCGATAAACACACGGTGTCCCGTTCGTGTTCACTCGTCGCATGCTCACGATAAACCGGGAATCGGAACGTAAAATGGAGGAAAAAAAAAAAAGGGATGACGAAGGTCCGCGTTGAATTGTGACCGTTGACTTTTCGTCAGTCGCCGCAACTCTGTGATTGCCCCGGCAACGGTGGCGCAGAATTCACGGCGGGTTAGGCTCAGGATAGGCCGAACCACTGAATTGAATTACCTTTTATCGAAAGCGGCCTCCGGTACGCTGGCTCGGTACGCGCTAGGCTGAATATTTCTCACGGCACGATTCCTGCCAATGCTATTGTCTTTCTCTACCCCTGCTCATCGGACGTCGATGTTTCCGTAACGTTACGAATCCACTTCCACCCTATTGACGCGTTTCTATGTTCAATGATCTCTTGAGAAATTGCCCGATCGTTATCCCGACTTTCTCTGAGCACGCTTTCTGTTAAGGGTGGGCAGAGACGAGTCTCGATGTGCAATGTAGCGCGAGCGGAGCATCGTTTATGGTTGTTCACCGTTCGAGGATTTAACCCTTTGCAATCGAGTGGCGACTGAGAAGCGACATTGAATAATCGTCGTTTGGTAAATAATTAATCGAGTCAGAGTAGCATTAATGGAGATCTATAGGTCAACGTTGCATTCATTTGTTGTTCACAAAAGAAGATACAACGGTGCATTGTAATAATATACACTATCGGCCAAAAGTTTGGGATCAGTTGCATTGCAAATTGCAGAGAAATTTCCAGATAGAAGGTAGCAATTTTAAGAATTTTTTGAAATGAGGTAAATTGCTATTGATCTCTACATCATTTTCAAATCTATAATATAAAGAATGTAATATATAAAAATGTATAATATAAAAAATTAGTAGTAGATTCAATATTGACAAAACTGGCAGGTGTTTTGAAACTTATGTTGTTCGTCCTATTTTTGCGTCTCTGCACATTACGTGTCTTTACGATGACACATCGGTGACGGTGAACGTCAGTGAAACCCCTTTATATTATAAAAATATAGTTGTGTACACATGAATGAAGTGTCAAGATCTAAAATTACCCTACACGTGGAATAGCTGCTGGTAAAATGGTGAAAAGTGAAAAGTCTCGTAATGCCTTTTCCTTTTCTACGAGATTTTCTTCGTGAATTTTCTTTTCTCCCGCTTCGTGACAGTTTTCTTGGATAAATGATAATTAGCTTTAGTCGTATCTCGTTATTTACCGAATTTCAGAGTTTGAACAATTGTAGGACTCTTAACAACTATTGTTTGAGTTTTATTTATGTTTGTGTTATGTTATGTAAGTGAAAACATGAGAAATATAATTTTAAATACAAATGTTTAGCTGTATTATTTAAAATTGCTTTAAGCAAGTAGCATATTTTTTGCCGTTTCGGTGAAAGTCCCAGAAGGGTTGAAACATAGATTTGTTACTAAGCTTTTGTGAACTAAAATATTTTACACGCGAATAATTAATGTCCTTGGTAAACGAATAAAAATTGATTTGTACTTATTTAAAAAGTAATATTAGTAGTAGAAAAATTGCAATATAGTTTTAAAATTGCGTTGCATTATTTAAAGTTGCTTTAGGTAGATAACATTTTTGTTTTAATTCACTGAAACTCCTAAAAGGTTGATAACACGAATTTGTTGCTTAATTTTATCGTTACTAACTTTTTCTAAAATAAAACATTTATTATAGGAATAACAAATTTCCTTAATGAATGAATAAAAATTGAATTGTACTTATCTGAAATAATATTGATTGTGAAAAGATTGAAAATAATCGTTGATTAATTATCTCTTGATAACACAATTGGTCATTACGGATGATTGATTATGTCGAATTTAATAGCTGAAATATTCAATCTTGTTAGTACGTTATGAATTGTTATTGCTTTGTGTACCTGTATTGGTAACTGTTATTAAAAAAAATGAAAATTCTTTTGTTAGCTCGATATCAGCTAGTTTCGCAAAAAATTGAATTCTTCCCTTGTGTAAAACCAGCTACACCTGCTTCCACTATATTGGATAATAAAACTATGCAGTGTCATAACCGTTGAAAAATTTATTTGCATTTCATCAGTTTCTCCTGTATTGTACTTACTTGGAGAGGTACAATAGACTGGCAATAAGTCCATCTTCTGTATCGATTCTTACATAATTTCAGAATCATCTTTAGCATGTTCATTTAAATCCCTTATCTAATATTTTCTGTTCGTTATTTCCTTTCCCATTACCTGAGCAATGTTACGCAAATAAATCCTATTGAACACACACTTTTTAAAAAAATTTAACACACTAGAGGACCTTATTATGCAATAACACAATATCTTGTATTAAACTAGCAATATTTTTTTCAGTGAAGAATCTAAAAATTACAAGAAAGGTAATATGTAATCTTAGAAAGTAACATATGATATATTATTGATTAATTAATGCACTTTTTCACGTTTCAAGTGTACACCTCTGTGACACTCGTTGAAAGCTCTGTGAAAAAGAAGAAGCCTCAGGTATTAGGCTATTTATTTTCTCTCATTGGCATTTTTACCGAATTTATCAGCTCACACGTGGAGTCTCGTGAAAATAAAGGTATTTATGAAACGGCGAAGTAAAAAATAAAAAATATTAAGCTCTCCACGTATAACGATGTTTTCTCTGATCGTCGTTCAACAGTTTTGACACAAATTTTACTTTGTATATTTTTATTCGTAACACAAATGAATTTTGCTGTGACATTTGAAAATTTTCGAACAAGATTTTTATGCAAGTTATTTGCCCGTTAGTCTTTCATAGGAATGCATATTCACGTGTGAAATTTAATATTCCGTGAATGTTTTGATAGCAGTTTCAATAAATTGAAATAACGCCGCTACTTTATATATATATAAATAAATGTTGTTCACTCAATGCAGATATGTTTCAAAGTAGAAATTTTTGCAGTGATAATTTGCCACTGTAAATTATAATTAATTATATCGAACCAATGAAGGAAATTAATTTTCTGACTTATTACACTTCTACTTTTCATCTTTTGTTGCATGAGAAAGTTGGAAAGGGTGATTTTCCGAAATGTAAGGAGAACTTTCGCAAAAGTACTTGCGATTTAAAACAGGAATTCATAACCTTATTCATCGTAAAGTCGTAAACGAAAAATATCGTTACTCCAGAAAGTAGAATTCTTAACGTACGGCTGAGGATAAGTTGCAGCCTTGAATGTTAAATTTTTACGAGCAAATGTTAAATTGAATGCACAATGTGATCGAAGTAAAAGTACAAAGTGCGAAAAGTAGGAATGAGATTTTCAAATGAAGTTTAATTTTACGAAGTGTAAATGCCAAGAAGTGTTTTATAAATGCTAGAAATTCGAAACTCTGGCTCTTTAGAGTGTAATTTACAATTCTGATTCCAGGGACTAAATTCGTTCGTGAAATGTAATTCGAATATATGAATCTTGAAAATTTCTCAAATAACTATTAACAATTTGAAAAATTGTAAATACACATATCAAATGAATGACTCTTCTAAGAAAGAGCTGGGATCTTTGGGATATTTTAGCATTAAGGACTTTTTCCTAAGAGCTGAAAGCTGAAAATTTAAAAACTCAAAATTTTAAGAAAAAATATCAAATAAAATATTTTTGCCATAATTTCTACTGACACTTCGTATTTGACAAATATTGGAAATCTACTTTTCCTATTCAAATTATTATTACCTGAGAAATTACATATAAAAATGTATTATCTATTTACTTTTTGTTTCAAGAAATTTAACACCGAATCGTATGGTAAACGCCAGGTATATACGTACAAATTGAGTAATTAACGAATGTGTGATTCGTAAATGGAAACGTTATTTAGGTGAATCTGAAGTGATTTAAAAAAATAGGTCGCGTTTTATGCACGTATTTGCGTTTAATATGCGCCACGAACGAATTTTTCCACGTAGTCCTTGTAAGTCAGTTGCCTGAGGCTTTGCTTTGCTGTGGTGATCAAGCGGCTTCAATCCCAAGTCACCCCGGATATCATTATGCTTTATTTACGGTTTCGGTAACAATATATGGAAGTGGAAACTAGGTAGCATCTGCTGGCTATATACATTGTAGGTTCTCTCCTCTTCTAATGCGGCTTTGTTTTAATTAGGTCAACGTTGTATCGCTCGTCATAGTTTATTGCTTATTTCTGTGAGATAGTCTTGACTTAGATATTAATTATGGTAGCCATTAAATACTAGAGATCGAATTTATGATTAAATGTAGCTAGACGAAGAAACGAGGAAGCCAACTGAAATCTTTAAGCGTTAATTTGTTCTTCAGTGACAATAGGAAATTGCTAAATAACGACTGCTGTTTCAGTTATTTTCAGTCGGTTTCAGAGGTTTAGTAATTAGCGAATAACTCCTCCATTTTGTAACATTTTTAGTTTTTAAAAATTGAATAGGAAAACTGAAAGTTACCTTTATATCCTCTAACAAAAATTGCAACTTTTCAATTAGTAGTTACCTGTGAAAAAATTCTCAAACTTTACCTATTTTTAGACACCACAAAGTGTCCCCACTTAAAGTACGCAGGAGTAAATACAGTGTTATGAATTAACTGATTTCTGTAACCTGAATATAATTAATCTTGGAATTTTCATTGTGGATTTTAAGCTGACTAAAGCTTTTACAAAATAGTAATTGCTCTGTAATTGCATAGAAACGATAAGCCGAGGGTATTTGGCTTGGCACAAGTGTGCAGAACAGTCAGATATAGGAAGGAATGTCTATCGTGTCATTAACCATAGTTTAGTTGCAAGTCAGTAGCCTGGTGATGGCGATACACAGAATATTACAATGAATTTGTAGCTGTAACCGAGCTATATGCATACAGAGGGCAACGTATCTCATTGCTGCTATTCGTCACGTGCTCTGTCAGCGTATCACGTCGCTCTAATGTTTGCTAATTGCCTTCAAGGAAAACATTCATACCGTATGACCGGGATATATGGATGCACAGATTCAATAATAATAGGTTTCGTTAAATAGCGAACAAGTGTATCCAAAGTGTCTTTCGTCTTCATAGAAGTATCCTGGTTTCAAATGTTGTAATTTAACTATTTTTGTTAAACTATTTCGAGCGCAATCATGTGGTGCAATCAAGTTAACCATTTGTGATAGAGATTTTTTTTTTATTTAACCATTTGTGACCTGAGATGCGGTCCATTTCAGCTATAGATATACAGAGATATAATAGATATACTGAACTGCTTTGGGACCATCTGGACAGAGCGCGAGTATATTGTAAGGTAAAAACGGTCAGGATAGCGGTGGTGAGCGGTGGAATAAAATATACACGTGGGCGGTTAAAGAGAGTGAATCCTTGTATTTTGAACTATGCTGCACGAGTGCTGATACAATTCTGTCCTTCCTGAAAAAACTAGTCAAGAGGACCCCCTTGGCAATATGGCCTTCCTTAGCCTTGAGGCAGAACTATCCCTAGGAGGGGGAAACGCAGCAGAGGACTACACATGGCCCACTCAAGCCTTCGCTTTTTGGACTTTTCTAACAATATTTTCAAACCGCCTATAGGCGCGCCAAGGTCACAGTGCGAGCACATATTCAAAGCGCCTATAGGCGACAAGGGCACAGTGCGAGTAAATTTTCAGAGCACCTATAGCCATAAAGGGGCACAGAAAATATTCAAAGCGCCTATAGGCGCGCCAAGGTCATAGTACGAGAAAATATTCAAAGCGCCTATAGACGGCAAGGGCACAGTATGAGAAAATATTCTTCCCCTCCGTATTCTTCTCCCTTCGGCATCCAATGTGTAAAGAACGGTCTACTGATAATATAAATAATTGTCACACGATCTTTTATTCCCTGCTAAAACACAACAGGCACCGACAACAGTGAAACGGTGAAATAGATTACAAAATTATCGTAAAATTTTAAACTTTTCTAACTTTCCTCTTTATTCAAACTTCTCCTTGAGTTTACGCTGCAGTAATAAGTTATCCCATTTACGATATCTCGTTTCGCCTCGGAAAAACGAAAAAAAAAGGAAGAAAAAAGAAACAGACCAAGATAAGGAATTGTTATTAACGCGCCGTTAACCGCCTCCTAAAGCGTTTGTGTCAGCAAAGTGTCACGCGGCGGACACGAAATATTTAATTGGTCCTTTCGAGGTTGCAGGACCGAAACAGGCTACCGAGTCAATTCGTAGGCTCTTTGATATTGTATTGCAATGAAATAGGTCAGCTGGCGCTGGTCTTGTTGCTCAGTTAACAAAGGTGAAGTTCTATAGCGATCAATGTCATTTCTGTCGTCCTGCGGCGAATTCTGTAGAAACGTTCACGAACGCATTCTCGTTAACCAATTCCTCCTTTTCCCACCCGTTCACCCTGACCCTACACATATTTTTTCCCCTCTAGCGACCAGGCTCTGCACGTACTACAACCGATACGATTCAATGGTCACATGGAATGCCAACAAATCTGGGCTTTCGCAGGCAAACTTTTATAGCTGCTCTGAGCAATATGACGATTTCTGGCGCGATCGTGTCACATCTCGTTCCATCATAATAAAATTTTTATACTTGAACGCGTTCAAATATTAGGCTGGTTCATGTGAAACTTTAGATACATCGTGTTTCTTCGACCAATGATGTATTTTATCTGTAGGGGATTTATGTGAGGAGGGATAGTAAACTCGAACGGACTTTTGACTATACTATATTATATTTATTAATACTTTATATCGTTAGGTGCTACGCTAAGGATGTCGCTCAATCAATCGCTGGATTCATACTCCCTTTCGCTCCCTCGCATTCGCCCTAATGTCATCTTGCATACATGCACACTTTTCGTTAGAAGAAAACACACACGCACTCACGCACTCCTCGCCTGATTACTAAAACTAAACATTCGTTCAATATCTTTCGCGCTATCCCAAACACTCGACCTCTGGCACGCCGGTCCTTACCGCTCCGGCCATAGACCCTCACGCATTCATACAAACAACGCACTCACGCTCGGTCATCCCTACATATCTGTACACTTTTTCTAATGATTAATTTCGTTGTCATTAGGCTCTGAATTCAAAAATTCTTTTACTGTCTTCATTTAAGAATAATTTGGTTCTACTGTAGCTGAAATTTTCTAACAATTGCAATATAGGGTTGTTTTTGATATGTGACACTACTGTGCATGTGGTCGCTTTTGTTTGTTTTTTGTTAATTGTTTAATCATTTTCGAATGTTGTTTTAGTCATTCTCAAGCTTTCGTTTGCAAAGTAGTCTGTAATCATCTATTAAATCAACACCCTTGAATAATGACACTAGATTTTCATAATTTATTGTACAAAGTGTTTGGTCCACTTCGAAACTAATTATACACAAGATGTCTCACCTGAAACCAAACATATAAATATTTCCTTTATTTTCAACGATATCAGAAATGTTTCGAACGCAGCTCGAATGATTTCTAAAGAGGAGTATCGTAAATTTTTATCGTAACATTAAAGTACAATGCTTCTTATTGTAATATTCCATGAAAATTTGCGTACATTTTCCGTTGCATTGTTTGACCAATGTTCGGATGCAATGACTAAAAAGCTTATTCCATTAATTTGTAATATATTCCGCATAGTTGTTATGGATATATGTACATATGGATTTGTTGAACTGATTCGTTTGACAATCACGACGATACGATACAACGTACAATGTATAAAAGGGAAACATGACAATACGCTCAGTCGTCCTCGGAAAATTCATAAATTTGTGATTCGAGGATTAATCAAACCTTAATGCGATTATACAAATGTCAGCACCAAATGTGGCTTGCTTTATCAATACGTCTCTCTTGCTTCAATGGCTGACACATTTCATCGAAGACGTTAGTTTACTTTCCACATAAACGATATTCACTGAAGGGATGAAATTCGCTGCGGAATATTTGCAACATCTTCTTGCAGACTCTTTGTGTAATAAAAATAATTAAATGGTTATTACGCTGGAAATTATATCACAAAATTATCATTTTTTATTTGAACAATTTTTAAGAATTTCTGTTTCATAGAAATGTTTAAAAATAATGTTCGATATGATTTAACCTTAATTCTACATACACTGTTGGCCAAAAATTTTGAGATCACCTGCCAATTTACGTTAACATTGTGTCTGCTACTAATTCTTTGTAGCTCTGGAATTGATGTTGTGGAAATCAGTAGCAATTTACTGATAAAAGGAAAATTTCTTTTTTTTTTTTTTTTTATTTTCTGCGCAACTTGCAATGCACTGTATGTATTTAATTAATTTCTGTATCTACAAGTACTCAAACGCTACATTAATCCTTTTTTTAAACAAAAGTATTCCTCGTTAATCCTAGATCTTCTAATTTGCTACAAGAAGCTATCCAGCTGTCCAAAAAAAAAAGGAGATAGATTATGCAAATTGTGCATTATTGTAGAGCTTCTACGGGAGCCTACTCCATATACTGTCCTTGCTAAACCTATTTACACTTCTCGAGATTGCATTTCCGACAGCATTTTTCTCAAGATCGCGGCACAACTGCATTTGTAATTCACTTAGCACAGGGTGCTGACAGATTGATAATTGATGACACGATATCGCAAGGAAAGTAGGGCGGATAGACCGAGCGAGGTAATTGAAGAATGCCGAAAACTTTTTCCCAGGCGAAGATATAAAATTCGCTCGTAAGATTAATCCGTTAAAAGCACCGTGAACGTGCGCGCCCCCAGGTCTCTCTACACCACTTGCGGCGAGGGCAAGTTCGGCTTTGTGCCAGAAAATGCACAGGGAAGCGTTAGTTGTTCCCGAAAACTTGGATGCGGGTTATCTCCCCCACCGAACCGTCCCGTTTCCCTGCACCACCTTCTCAGCCGCCATTTCCTCTTTGACCTCTACCCTCAATCCTGATTCAACATCGAATTTGCCTTTAACTTTTCGCTTATTTCACGATCTACCAAGCTTGTGGTTCTCCGAACTGGATGCCGTTTTCCGGAATCTCTGCGAATTTACGCGGACGTAATAAGATAATACATGGTATAGTCCGTGGAAGCGATATAGCGAGGTCGTAAAATCGATCAATTTTCATATTTCCAACGCGTGTAACTTCGTTGATATTGGGTATGAAATGCCATTAAATTTTTATTACAAACATTTTATTATATCTGCTATAATTTTGAAGATGTACAGGGAAATAAGGTAACACTTATCTTCATTCGAGGGCTGTTCTCACCCTGAAGAACCGAGAAAGATACTTTTCTTCAGGTCCCTTACAAACCTGTGCAAAGTTTCGAAAAAATCGGAATTTTCGGGTTATCAAAGTTCCCTTGTTACAATTGTTCGGTACAGAAATAAGAAATGGTACGTTTACTCGTGAATATGTATAGAAAAGCTCTGTATGCACATTTTCTTGTTTATCACCATTGGAAATGTACGCGTACATGTAAATATGCGCCCAGTATGTACTGTGCAGGGAAAATGGCTAGCGTGGCGGTATAGGGGCAAGAAAGGTATAGTCGGTGGAAGAAATATAGCGAGGTCTTAAGTTCGCTGAGGCGTCAAGAGTGTTTGGGACCGAGTCTATTCGATGGGAGAAATATAGCGAGGTTTTAAGTTCTCTCAGGCGTCAAAATTTACATGTTCAAGTATATCGACAGAACCCGAGAAGATAAGGGCTCGAAATTTCAGTCAGGGCCACATAAAAAGTGTGTCTTAGCTTTGTTTCAGTCCCAACTGAAAAACGAAAAATATCGTATGCGATTTTGGATTGATTTACGACCTCGCTATATTTCTTCCATCGGCTATACCTTCCTCGCTCCGCTTGATCCCGTCTCTGTCCCTCAGCGAATAACTCCTCCATCTTGCAACATTTTTACTTTTCAAAAATTGGTGAAGAAAGCTGAAAGTTACGTTTATATCCTCTGAAAAGATGGAGACTTCTCATTTAGTAGTTACCTGTGAAAAAAATTCCCAAGCTTTATCTACTTTTAGACGCCTCGGGGTGATGTACCCCCTTAAGCGTCGAAGAAAATGAGAAGTTATTGCTTCACTGGTTGGAAAATTGATTTCCCATTTCTTGGAATGTAAGTTCTCCGATTTCCAGCCAGTCGAGTCGCGACGAGAAGATAGTACAGCAGATAGTATAGAAATATTGAAATGAAATAGGGTGGAAACAATAAACGCGGATAAAAATGAAGTATTTAAGCCGAAGCACCGAGGAAACCACTTACTGACACAGGCAAAGCCACTATGGTAATTACTTTCGTTAAGCAAATCACCCGTAATTTGTGCGCTAACGAGTACGACGACTCACGTTCAAAGGTGTCGGATAATTATAAGACTAACCGGAACAGTGGAGAGACTATTGCTTCTTCGACAGAGGACGATATAATTACTATTAATTCCGGGCATAGACGTTTCTTCGTTGGTGTAAGGTTGATCAGTTTTCTGTGATCTTTATGTCACAAATTTCGTAAAATAGAATAAAGGAATATTCTCATTTTACTGTTAATTTGCAACGATAAATATCCTTGTTTTTTTTTTTTTTTTGGAGAAGTGTTAAGAAATTCTTATCAATAGAAATGTACACTGCATTATTTCAAATTTTAATTAATATCAACTTGACCGAAAGGCAGCATTGCAATACAAAATAGAAATTTAAGAGAATTAGTATAGAATGATTCGAACAATATTATAATTTATTAAGAATGTGTAAGTTTTTCTTTCTTTATCAATCATTTGATGTTAATAATTTGAAGAATATTTTAAATTTAAATAAAATAGCGAATTTTAATTTTCTGTAAGTAACAATAAATTAAATATTAATTATTTCATAAAATCATGAGTTTGTACCATACGAGGAACCAATATTTATAAGTTTTGTAATTCTAATATTTTTATTTTTATTCTGGTATTTTTTTAATTCCATATTTTTTGAACATTCCAAATTTTCAATACACCTTCAATTGTGCAATATTTTCGGAATTGCAGTTATGAAAATGTTAACATTTTCTCAATTTTCTATATTATGTAGGTGCCGAATAAGCGAACTTGTCGAAGAATAAGACTTTTCAGAGCATTAAGAGCCGCGAATGCAGATATGTATAAGTATTTAGTTCCACTGTGCTAGCAGATAAAGCGTGGATGTTATGAGACAAGTTTCAAGGGGCAAATTACCAACGAAGAGATTCAACCCTGCAATATTGCCACGATCATGAATCATGGTTAACGACATTTACTCCTGAGTTCGATATTGCGAGGAACAGAATTTCCAAAATTACATAACTAACATTTACATTAGGGAGAATCTTTTAAAGGAATGAAGTAATTTGAAGTTTTACACGAAGGAAAGAGATATTCTCTATTTGAAAATCTACGTTTGTGAATTAGAAAATTTTAAATGTAGCTATTTTGAAATTTTTTAAAATTTTTTAAAATGGAAATTTGAAATTTAAGGAAACTTTGAAACTTACCTTAGAGAATTTCGAAACTTAGGCAAATTTTGAATAGTAGCAACTTTGAAGATTAAAGAAATTTTGAAAAGTGGAAATTTTTTTAAGTACAAATTTTGCAACTTAAGAAAACTGAAAAGTAGAAATTTTGAAATAAGTTACATTGTAAATCGAATTTTCTATTATTCTATTTGGCAACTTACTTTGTACATTGTAGTCTCTCGGGAAAATCAATTTCCATTTGTCTGTTATACATTCTTTGAAGTCTATGAAATCGTCGAAAGTTCATACTTCATTTTCAATCACAGTATTAATCTGTGCTAACAAATAATCAATCGTCGTTCGAACTGCTGGATTACGCGTTAATTTCTGAGTATCTCTACCAACTGGAGAAATGTAACGAAGTTCTGACTGTTAATTAATTAATTGTATATTTATAAGATATGATCAGGAAATTATTTGATACGTTATAAGGTATCTTCATGAATGTTCTTTGATTTGCATAAATTACTGTCTAGAATTCCGACCCTCACTGTTTGAGGAAGGAATGTTCTTGACCCAGTGCTCCCACGGGGATCAATGTTTCAGGGTCGATTCCCACTTTTCCTGCAGTATCAGAACTTTTCGAAGAAGACTTAAGTTGCTGTAAGATTTTCCTCCGAGGAAGGAACAATTTAAAAATCAACAGTGATAAGAAGTTCTTCTTTATTAGAGTCTTATTGATTTCAAATTTACGATATTCTTTCGATTCGCGCATATTAATTATCCTGATCCTTCTTTTTTATATACTTTTGTTTGTATTGAGTGTAAGTGCAACCGTGGAAGTTTAAAATTGTAAATGTAAATGAATTAGAAGGTAAATACCAATTAACACTAATCTCTTGAAAATCTATTTTTTTTTTTTTATTTTTACACTACCCTGCAACGCATTTAGGACATTATTAAGTTTCGAAATTTCTTCAAGTTTTAAAATTGTTACTCTTCAAAATTTACTTATCTCAAAATTTCTACTCTTCAAAATTTTCTTATCTCAAAATTTCTACTCTTCAAAATTTTCTTATCTCAAAATTTCTACTCTTCAAAATTTTCTTAGGCTTCAAAATTTTCTTAAGTTTCAAAATTTCCTTAGCAAATAATTCCTCCATTTTGTAACACTTTTACTTTTCAAAAATTGGAGAAAATAGCTGAAAATTACATTGACATCCTCTGACAAAATTGAAACTTCTCATTTAACAGTTATGCATAGACAAAATTCCTAAACTTTACCTATTTTTAGACACCTCGGGGTAATTTACCCTCTTAATCCTTATCATAAACCTCATAAACCGTATCCCATCGTTCTTTCCTTTAAACACAAATACATTTTTCAAACACAAAAACGAGGAAAAGTTAAGGTTAATTTATCAGTTAACAAATCTAAGGGTTTCAGCTTGAAGATAACACACTTTTTACAATTTCAGAAGTACACATTCTCTTTGACAAAATTAGGTCCCAGAGAGAAACGAATGACCACATCAATGTGGGTAATTCTCCTCGAATTTCCTTGTTCGCGTTTTCAGAAGGGGAGACTCTAGTAATCGAGAACGTCATTAATCAGTCTTCCGTTAGATTAAATACGATAGTGATGTACGGACAGACTTGAAGATATTAATATAATTAATTCGTGTTGGAGGAAGACTCGCGTAACGTTCGTTCAACCAACAAGTAAATGATCGTTTCTATCGTAACGGATCGGTGAAAAGTTTATTTCCAACACCGTCGAAACTTGAGCATTACAGTGTAAACTTTATAATTACGAGCAAGCATTCTCAATACGTTCGCCTGATATTGTAGATGACTATATTAATTTTCTCATTACCTAATTAATATTATTTGAAATATTCTGCTGTTTAACCTATTGGTGCTTTAATTAAGATACAGATTTGAAAAAGCTTCTGCTTGCAGTAAAGTTGATTGTAGAAAAAGTAGTATAGAATATGAACGACTTGTTTCTATTTTAATTAAGAAACAAGCGGCAGCTTTTAACAGGATTTTATAAAATAACGCCAGATTTATTAATTGTATGCTGATTTTTAACGAAGGAAGTTACCATTATTTCTGAAAATATTCATAAATATTCAAATGCGTATTTTTATAGGAAATTGGTAACAAAATGAAATCTTGCATATTTATTTGCATATTTCGTGTATTTTGCATTTTTTTCTTTTTTACAGGCCACCTAATTATCTTCTGTAGGTATAGTGGTACAAGAACATTTTTATATGTAATTTAAATAGTTTCAAAGGGTAAATAAAACAGAAAACCAAGTTTTTCATAAATTCCACATTTTTCAATTTTTTTTAAAGGTCACCTATGTTCTTTCACATGAAATTATATATTTTTTCTACTATAGGTTGTAGCAGACATTGAATTCTAAAATTTTTAATAAAATGTGAACCTTTTTTGATTTCTTACCATTTCTTCCATAAAAAAAAATTGTCTTCCATCTTATTCACACTTTGAAATCATTTAAATTACGTATTTAAAAATTTTTTCATACTATCATAACTAGAGAAGACAATTATACTACCTGTTTTACATGGTACACCTTATATATAATACATTTTCCGGTTTGAAACGAATTTTAATTGATAAACGTCATCAATTAGCTACACAGTTTA
Source organism: Habropoda laboriosa (assembly GCF_001263275.1). Lineage (NCBI taxonomy): Eukaryota > Metazoa > Arthropoda > Insecta > Hymenoptera > Apidae > Habropoda > Habropoda laboriosa. The sequence continues at coordinate 729,500 of NW_017100176.1, forward strand.
TTGCAATTTCAGTTATGATCATAATGTCAAAATAATAAAGGTTCCATTACTATAGCATACTTATTACATACACATCCCACATATTTTTTGCATATGCTGTTATATTTCTGCATATATTCATACATTATATTTTCATATTTCACATATTTTATAAACATCCACAGTCTATTCATAAATTGTCAAAAAATATGTAATAAACATACCAATATAAAATAATGCAAGATACATAAACATAATTTTCAATTATCCGGACAAATTGCAATAATTCCTCCGGCATTATTTAAATAAAAATATTCATTACGTTTCAATCTCATTCGAAAGTATATACTGAAAATACAAATCAACACGATGCAAATTTTTCACAAAATCGTCCTTTATACAGAACAGATATCGGAAAATATTTTTCCCTGAGCTGTGACAAGTTCTTACACAACCTCGGTACAGAACACTTTTTATAATGATCCAAGAGACTTACAATAAAACTTCGTTATATTATAATTAGTTGCCGTCGTTTGTTCGGTACGAGCTAACGAGCCTCCGGAGGAGTGAAGAATGTCACGAGTCTGTCGCGATGCTTAACCTCGCGGACACAATTTTATCTAAGGAGATGCATAGCCGAAAAAGTCGGGGATTTTAGGGAAATGAAGAGCTTTAAATTACGTGAATGGAGGAGTGCGCCAAGAAGACGTCGTCGACGTTCGCGCTTTTTTAATTTCTCTAATTACAGTGCACAGTTACATATTAGCATCTCTTGTTTCGTGTAATGCACGTTTCCCGTTGTAAAAAGGTGGCTCGATGAAAACTGTTGTCCTTAATTTATTTTCGCGATAAAAACTGGTACTTTGTTACTTGGACGTTACCGTGCCATTTTTTTCGGTTGAAATAATTACGCGTTTAATTTGTTCTTGTAAATCATTAAATATGAAAATGTACAGTTGACTAGCTGGCTAACTAAAAATTTCTAGGGATAGTTTTGAATTTTGAAATCGTTGACTAAGTGGACGATTAATTCCGCGGAATGTTTTATTCGTTAATTCTGAGTTAATGTAATTCGTGCGTATAGCTAAATTAAAGGAGGATGTTAAGAAAAGGCCAATTTTGGCATACGGCCGGAACGAAAAAGGAATAAAAATGTAATTGTCATTTTTCCCGGAAATGATGGGAAAGTTATGAAAAATGCGGTTCAAGGTAAGAGTATGACCATACTTATAACTTAATATTCCGTAGAAACTCATATTGAGTATTATTTACAAAGATTGTTGTACATTAATGTTTAATAAAAACCAAAAATAATGAAAAGTAATTAATGACAAATTAATCGAAACAAGGAATTCTTTGATGACACAAAGCTTATATTCGAAGCAATCAGAAACCAATAGTTATTTATTCTCGAAGTGATAAAAGTTATAATAAACTATCGTAAATATAATAAAATAATCGTCATGACAGGGATACAATAAAAAAGGAAGACTCTAATAGAATTTGCATTTCTTAACTGTGCATCCGGTGATTTCATTTCTCCACTAATTTTTTTGTCCTGACTCTTTTTACTCACACGAGAGTTCTGTCAAGAATACGAAACTGCTTCGTGTTTGCAAGGCAACTGTTTATTCGAGTCGTAACTCTCAAAGAGTTGAGCAATGCTCTCAGACAGTCACTCTCAGACGTGGTGTCCAGTCGCGAGCAACTCGCGATAGTTTTACTCTCAAAAAGGACAGTGTAACGGTTTGAATTTAAAAGGGGCGCGTCTTTTTACCGTGATCGGCGTGCGTCCGCCGAGCGGCGCTGGGAGCGGCGACGCGCATGCGTGGAGCGGTGATCGCGCATGCGTCGAGCGAGAAAAAGTATGGCGTAGTATTAAGACCATGTGCGTGGTGTTTGTTCTCGGTTTTGCAGATAAAAGTATTGTGCGCGAACAGACAGCTAGCTTATGTTTGGTTCGATGTACGTACAGTGACCCAAGTTCGTGTTTCTTACGTTTGGCCCGCAAGAAATATCACGAGTTCTAAGAAGTTCAGGCCTAGAATTTTTCCCAGAACAGTTGCGAGCGTACAGCGATCAGAAATCGGGCAGGACGACTTGTCTTCAGTCGGTGTTTACGAGGCTGTCGAGCGAGTGCCTCGACGAACGACGAACGTCGCTTATACTGCGCGATTATAGTCTTGTAGAGAATACATCGAACAACGCGTTTTCGATTATACGCGGATATTTTTTTGAAAAAGTTTGACGTTCATTTCGAATCAATTTACCCATTTATCATATATTCACAATTTTCTCTGTTACGATATTCTTTTCCTGACATTTTCTACTTGCACGAGAGTTCTCTCAAGAATAGGAAACTACTTCGTCTTTGCAAAGCAACTGTCCGACAGTAATATGATTATGTATCCCTTCGAGAGCAAGTCTGGACACGTTTACTCTCAGACAGTTGAGCTATGCTCTCGGACAGTCAATCTCTGGCGCAGTGTCCACTCGCGAGAAATACTCTCGAGAGCAATTTGCGATAGTTTTACTTTCAAAATGGTACGTAGCTTCCCGTTTAGTTCGATATTATACGTATAACGACTCTGGCTCGAATTTCTTATGTTTTGCTCGAGTTTCTTACGTTTCACTAGCAAAAAACATCGCGAGCCTGACGCAATGTTTTGGTACGTGAGGTTGACTAGGCCCAAGTACATACTTGAGGGTCACTAACACGTCTAGGATTTTTCCCAGAACTGCTTGCGTGTAGCAGGGAGCAGAAATCGACACGTATTGACTAGGCCCAAGTTACATACATGAGGGTCACTCACACGCCTAGGATTTTTCCGAGAACTGCTTCGTGTAACAGTGAGCAGAAATCGGGCAGATTGTCACGTACGCAGTTAGTGCTTACGGACGTACCGAACGAGTGTGTCGACGAACGACGTTTGCACCGTGCGATCATAGTGTTGTAGAAAATTCAACATACCGAACGAGTGTGTCGACGAACGACGTTTGCACCGTGCGATCATAGTGTTGTAGAAAATTCAGTGCTCCCTCGAATAAAGCGATTTCGAATCAATTTACGTACTTAGCATATTCTTTCGTGTGAATTAAGTGCCGCTGCATACAAGAAGTTAGTGCACCGAATTCAAGTACACAACGAACAGCTCAGCTTGGGAGAAAAATCAAACGGGAAGCGTGTCTCAGCGAGCTACGCAGCTACAGTTTCACGGTATGTGTATGCGTGAATAATATGTATGTATATATACGTACACAATCGAATGATTGAGTTAATTGAAAATAGAGGAGAGCCTACGTATAGCTAATTAGATTAATTACTGCAGCAATTTCGTTTTATCGTATCCTAAGTTTATTTTTCTTGTAATAAGATGTGTTATAGCTATGAAACAATAACAAATTAGTTATTTTACTGTTGTCTCCCCGAGACATATACATATTCTATCCTTTGTATTGTTCCAAAGAGGAATTATTTTCTCTGAGACGTAACGAGGTTATGCTGAATACGGTACAATTGAATTACGTAGATTACAATAAATTAAAGCAAGGTGAGAGTACATGTGGATGTTCAACGTGTCGTCTGTGAAGTTTGCATTTTGCAATGGAGGAACTTAAGACAGTAGTTGGCGCCAAAGCTCTCGTATCTACCAACAAAAGTTTCCTTGTTATATACAAGTGCAACCATGTGACATCGATAGAGAACTTCGTTCAACTAGAACCTTTGTTTTTAGGTAAAATATTCCATCTGGCAATTTTTCATTTTTCAGACTGTTTGGAAGTATTTCAAGCTCCACATGTTTTTCACCCTTTATGCAAAGTTAGAATGTCCTCTGTGCTTTGTAGGACACTAGAAACATTCCGATTTCTGTGTTTTCCAGACACTTTTACTAGTTTTTATCTCATTTTCCTCGAATATTCAAAAATATGATTTATGATATTTAAACTAAAGAGAGCAATGTACAAGAAATTATAGAACAAATTTTTTGTATCAAGATTTACTGGAAATTATTAAATATAGTAGGTTTCATTTTTCAAGAAACTCAGTTTCAAGTTATACACACTTAATTGAATTTCAATGTGGTTAACATTTCTACACACTGCAGTGACCATAATGTTTATGAAATTGGATTCATAACGTAATTCTTAGATGTGCCATTTTTTTATTTATTAAATTAATAAACTAGTAAATCATTCCTCTTGCTTATTTAAAATTTTTCTTTATCAACGTATTACACACAAATATGACAGAAACCATCATCGAAATTCGTTAAATATTAATTAAATTTTTAATATATCCCACGCGTTACGTTAGAATTGTAAACGTGAGAAAGTCTCAGGAGGTTATGGTATTATCGTTACAATAAATGTTTCACAAGTTTCGTTACACGGAACAGTTCCAACAGCCAAAAGTATTTTTTAAGAAAACTTGTATGCAATGACTTATGGTATTATCGTTTCTTTAAATATTTCCCAATTTTTACTACACAAAACACAGTTCTAATCAGCAAAAGTATATTTTCTCCGAGTGACTGTAACCCAGAGATCTCCTTGAACCGAATCCATTCGCGATAAAGAAATAAGTAAGAAAATATTTTCACCGGCAACTTAATTTCATCGTTTCGTCTCTCGAGCATACCATCTCAGGTCCAACGCTTTCATACAACTCACGAGAGAGTTGGTACACTATTAGGAGAACTATTTGAATTAACGAGCCGTTGGCATTTTAATTCGTAGTGGCGATTTTGTGTAACGAATAAAGTCAACTGATGCTTCGCTGACGAGGGGGGAAAAAAGAAAAGAAGAAAATAAAACGTCGTCTGAAAAATTGTGCGTCGTCAACCTCATTTCGTTCTGCGCATGCGGAATAAAAATAAGCGGGCACATTATAAAACGCAAAGAATCGTGTTGTCTCTCTACCCAAAGAATGCTTATCGTCATATTTAGTTCGTTTCGTTTCCCTTCGCGAATGATTGTCGTTCCTTCCACGTTTAACTGTTTTTGCACCAGCTTTCAACCAGTGATTCTCAATCGGCGCGTGTCTTCGCGTGTTTTACACATAAACAATGTTACGTAAATATCGATCGAACGTTAAAAGAAAACAAAACGTGTTCTTCGTGCCAGAAATATAATGAGGCACTCGAGACGACATCTTTAGAGATAGTAAATGCAAAATGTGTTTTTTGTCGTTCGTTGTAGGCTTGCATTTACGTGGGGCCATTATTCGAACACGCGGAAATGAAATCATTCTGTTTTGAGGTGCATTGTTAAATTTAAAAAGATCGATAATTTTCAGTCGATGTAGGACGAGTTCTTTCTTTTTGTAAACTTGACGTATCAGGTAGACGAAATACGGTTCAGGAGAAATACATATATTGAGGAGAGAAATGAGAAGAAATACAATAAATTTGAAAAGGTTGACAATTGTCGGTCGGTGCAGGATGAGTTTTATTTTTGTAAATTTTGTGTATGTAGTAGGAGAAATAAAAAAGAGTATAACGTGAATAAATTAATGTATGCACTTTGGACATGTCTTTTATCACTTTTGTATATTATACATGTGCAACATAATTTTATGTGTCATATAAATCACAGAAGGTGTTTATTTCTTAGCTATAAATTGTATTATCAAAGGTCACCTTATTACCACAAGTCACTCTGCCAGTATATAAACACGTACCACAAGAAAAACTGGTAGGGTTCAGAGAAGAATGTTAATCTTGTAGAAACACACGATTCACTGATTTAAAATGATTGTAAAGCACACTGAACTGCAGTAATTTCTAGTAGAACCTAAAAATGCAAGCCTAGTGAGGTTACTTGATGGTAAAGAGGTTCTAGGGAATTTCTGTACATCGGCGCGCCATCAGCCGGCGAACTGCGGAAACTCTACACTGGATACCTTGCATAAATATGAAATGAACGCCCTCCGTGAAAATGCGCGGTTCACGATTACCCTTCTGATATTAAAGATGTACGTTTACCGACTAAACATTTGCACCGATATGGACTTACGTTAGCAATACTTCTAAATTCACTGCTGCTAACTATTCCATCTACAACTAATGAGTACGTATCTATTGAATTTCTACGAAATATTGTCTAAACTTTATTTTGTTAAGGATTAACCTTACTCATAGGATTATGATAATTTATAAGACACATTTATGTATGTGTTTAGTACATAACATACGAAGAGTAGTCTGTTTACTTTTACTAAATAAAATATCTCTGCTACATTTAAAAGTTCGGTGTAAAATGTCTTAGGTTAGGTTATATTATTAAAAGAAGAACATTATCAATGGTAGAGCATTTTCAGGGTCACATTTTCCGGATGTTCAGGTCACAAACGAGTTTTTTCATAACATCATCTAAGTCCTTTTTTTATGCAATACTATAGATTCAGTTCGCATAATTAAACGTTTGTCAGTTTTAACATTTTTCTTTCTTTTCACTCTAACTCTTAAAAGCATGGAGATATTTTAAGTACTAAATATGCAATGTACATTTTAAAAGGCCAATTCACATAGAAGAACCGATTTCGCAAAATTTGATTTCTTCAATTGGTTGTTTGTTTTCATTTAATTAATTTGGTTGCTTGTTCTTTACACCGAAGAAAAAGATTCATTGTAGTTAAAATATTTATCGATAATAACCGAGAAAGAGAGATGAATATTAATTCCAACTTTCTCACGAGCCCTATTATAATTACAATGAAGCTATATATTTGAAACTTCAGTGGTACTTGAAAACACGTTTGTACGTATAATGAATATAATTAAAACATGATATCCATAGTACAACATAAATTATACTTATCGTTAACAAATTATTGCATACATGATTTTGGATTTGTAATTAAACAATTATAAAAATTTACATTTCCTGCATTATTATGCCATAATCATAATACAATGCAGATTCATGGATTTTAAACACGTATTGAAATTATGTAAATTAGTAATGCTAATACGAAGCACAAATATAAGTAATTTTAAACACATGCTCCACAACAAAGTTATTATTTTATCAACAATAATTCTATCAGTGAAATAATTTGTTAACAACAATTCTATCAATAAATCAACATCAATTTCATCCGCTGAAATAATATTGGCTGAATTATACCACGATACTCGATGTAAATCAAACATCGAGTCATAAAGTGACAAATTTACAATATTTCCAAAGAAATCAACTCGTTTTCAGCAGCAGTATCGAAGTGGCCTGGCGCAAAAGCTTATGCTACTGACGTTTCGCTAAATATTGAACGCGGTGCTCGAAAAAAGGTAATAGGTGCGCATAAGAACTCAAAGAGAAAATCCCATTTCGTATCTTATTTAAAATTTCAAACATCCAGATAAATTTGATACTTTTTCAGTTATCCACGGTCTCGTATCATTTTCCTCGATTTCACATATTTATGGAACCCTTCAATTTTCCGTCCTTTCCGTCGCTCGTTTCTTTTTTTTCAAAATGGTAACATGCCATGTTAAGTCAGATACAAGATTCTTTTTCTGCCAATAAATCTACCACTGCTATATATGTATATATGTATATACACACCGAGTTTTATTCGAACACACAGATCAACGTATTTATCGATAAAGTTTGCCATTTTGGTTCTCGTGTGTATGTACGTATGTAGTAGTATTACAAAGAAAAAAGGGAGGTGGAAAAAAACGTAACGTGTATTTCATTTTACTACGGAATTGAATTTCAAAACGAGCTGAATTTCGTGGTACCGGGTTTCGCGTGCATATAAAAATAGCAACCATTAATCTTATATGCAAATGACCGACGGAGTAATAAAATAAATGGAGCGGTTGAAAAATTTAAAGGTTCACCCTGACTATTCTTCTAGCGTGCCCACCAGCAAAACTCTACGAATGCGGAATGTTGTAATTAAAAATGGACCCTGTAATTGCTACATGGTAAGCTCGCTAGATTAGTTCGATTTTCCGTGAAATATGAAGAGTGGAATACTTTATGCCACGGTTTTTCTATACTGCGAAATTTTTATACGATTTTGTGAAATATATCAGGCGAATGTTTTGAATTGAAAGAGAAATTTGTATTGTGTTTGGAAATGGAAGGTGTATCGAACAATACAAATTTAAGGAATTAATTTTTTTCCATGTGTTTCACTAGGTGTTTTTGTCACACATTATTAGTATGCAAGGTGAAAATTTCAAAGCTTACTTTGCACTACTTTATTTTTCTTTAATAATAAATTTTTACGATTTTCTAATATATTATTAGATGTTTTGTATCATGTTTGAAAAGGAGAGGTGTATCGATCGATACGAATCACTCGAGATGAAATCGAGAAATTAATTTTTTTTCCACGTGTTTGACTAGCTTTTTATCGTACGTTGTTAGTATGCACGGTACGGCTTGGATATATTTTTCAGCGTTGCTAAGTCAAGCACGGGAAACTCTTTCGAGGAAATTCTAACGAGCTACGCTCGACTTCATAAGATATAAGATGATATAGGCTAAGATGGTTCCGACATTTTTCTGAAAGAAGAGAAATTGAAAGCAACGACTACCCGGGGCAATTTCATGAAATGTTTTATTCAACCGGTTCACATGATTTATTGGTATAGAGAAAGAAAATTAACATTTAATGATTCTCGTTTTGCACGATTGCAGTTATACTCCAAAAACATGTTATTTCTTGTTGACCTTGCAATTACTGTTTTTTGTATCCTTTTTTAACAATTTTTAGGTTAACCTAAGGCAGTAGCTTGATGCATAATATAGTTATTGAGGAAAGACGTAAAATATCTATTCTTACAACTTCAAAAAATTAAAAAAATTTAAGGTAGAAATTTATTTTTCGAAATGATGAGTTGAATGCGAAAGGGCGTTTCTTGTTTAATAAGTGCATTGTGGTGGTGAAGAATTTTCGAAAACAGAATGGTGGAGGTAAAGTTTAGGACATAAAAGAACACACAACTTTAATTTTTTCTTCGTGCAAAGTATGGTTTTGTCAATATTCACTATAATATGAACCTCATAATTTTTTTCGAGGGAGTGTTTTCACCCTTTAGAACACTTTTATTTTCAAAACAAAATATGGTTTCGTTATTAACGTCACTTAGATTATACTATATCCGCAAAGTTTGAAATTTTCTGAATTTTCAAGTTTCCAAATTTC
>NW_017100176.1:738698-746076 GCF_001263275.1 Habropoda laboriosa
ATCTATAAATGTTCAAAAGAGCATAAAATACCTGTACTATCGAAGAAATTATATTATAAGCATTTTTTCTTAAATTTTCATTGAAGTAATAACTCATTTTACACTGTTACTTGCTTCCATTTTCATATATTTCACTCGTTTGCCTCGAACAATTTGCAAAGGTAGCTCTCGCATAATTCAACGACACTTGAAAACTGATCACGGTTTATGGAAGTGCGGCGCTAGTAGAAAAAGCCGTATATGGCCTGGCAACGGTGAACGGTGAAGTAGTAGCGATGTGTAAAAAGGCAAACTTGTGAAGAGGCTCTCTTTAGCAAAACATATTTGATTCATGGCCGATTAACTTTTGCACATACGCACGCCGGTGTGTCGGGGCTCTCTGAAAATACAGAACAGGATGGAGCAACGTGAAATTCGTGCACGGTACGACAACGAGCGTACTCCACGCTATCGGGGCTGTAAATAGCGTGGTGAATTTACCGCGACGAACGTGAAATTTCGAACGTCACGATGCATGGGAAAAAAGAGAGGAGCACGTATAGCAACAAAAAGAATTGCAGACGCCACTTATGTTCTTGCGACGAGAGAACGTAATTGTTGAAACTTTGTTGAAACGTCTCTGGTGAACAGGAAATTTTCCTAGCTATGTAAATGTTTCGTTTCTCTATTTCTCTTTCTTTCCTTTGGGGATTCTTTTCTTTCTCTTTCGATTTTATGCGACAATGTTTTTGAAATGTTTCAATCGGTTACAACTTATGGTGGATTATTTTAATTGATTGATAATTTTTTAGAATTTGGGCAATTTAGTCTTCTTGACAAACTATGGTTTTCACTGTTGTTCATGCAACAGTTGATAGGTTTTTGGAACATATGGAAATACTACATTTTTTTTCTTTTTTTTTAATTTAACTTTAAATTAATTTGTAAATTGCTGAAAGAGAAGATAAATAATTGTAGAATTTTTCTTTAAATAACAATCAAATTACTACTTTAGGTTAACCTAAAAATTGGTAAAAAAGGATATAAAGAACTGTAATTGTAAGGTTAAGAAGAAAATAGCATGTTCGGAGTATAACTGCAACCGTCAAAAGATTTCGAAGTTTCTACATCTAGCAAATTATTAAACCTCAGCAGAAAATAAAATTAAATATTTCCGTTACTGTATTGATTCTACTTCTTCAGTTACGTTAACATTTACTCTCTATCGAACCTAACCTTCAAAATTACTCAAACTTTGAAACAATAAAAATCTCTGCATGTATCATCAGTAGATAAGAAAATTCCTGTAATTTTTGGTAGGATAAATTTTCAATTTTCGCGACTTTTCTTTGCTACCCAACAGTTAAGTGATTGCAATGAAAGTCTTATCAACGAACCATACTACTCAGCACGCTGTACAGAGCGAATGAGATATCGGGATGTGAGATCAATGGCGTGCAATGTTGTAACGACATAAATTGAGAGAGAAAGACGTGTATAAAAGTTAGTGTTCTATTCTGGGCACGTTCGCTGTAGAAAATATTTAACTCCTGCTCGATTAGGATACGTAAATGCACGCACATGCTCGCGCGAAGGGTAGTTGAAACGGCGGGTATAGTTCGTCGTCCGCAAATCACGTGCACACGTGAAAGAAACGTGAGCGAGGAAAAAAGGAGAGAAAGGACGTGGAATATACGAGGTTCCATAATGTGAAGAAATATACACCAATAGGGTGAATAACCTAACAAATTTCGTCGCGGCACGAACTTGCTATTATCATTAACCCCTTGACGTATGATTTATTTTCCTGACTCTGCGTCTAAGCGTTTAGTACTGTAGAAAAGCTGATGTATTGTAGATTACTCAAATGTAGCGATCTTCAGTTTCGCAAATTAAATCGAAAATTGGAATTGAAATTAACTTTTGTTACCGATTCAACCGTTTTTATCGGATCTTGACCAAAATCTGTGGCACGAGTCTGACTCATTATACGGCAAGGGGTTAATATTATTATTATTCATCGCCATGTTGAAAATAGCGAAAAACAAAATGGCGCAGTATTTCGAAACAGCTGTCTGACCTCGCGAAACTAGTGAAAGTTGAGTACACTTTTAAGAGATAATTCTCGCTGAATTTATGAGTAACAAGAGAAGTTAGGCAACTCAAAAATTCTAAAACATATTTGGAAGTTTGCAGAAGTGTAGTTCAAGTGACGTTAATAATAACACTATTTTTTATTATTTTTTATTCGCCGATGAAACGGTCCTAAGAGGTGAAATCATTCCCTCAAAGAAATTGTGAGGTTCATATTATCGTGAATATTTACAAAATCGTACAAGATATGGAAAAAAAAAGTTAAATTCAAAGTTGTGTCTTTTTTTTCACAATTTTTCCCCACCACTCTGTTTTTCTTTTATAGATCATTAAGAAAAAGTAAGATTACAAGTGAAATCTCAGTTAAATAAAATTATTCGAATGTATAATATGTATTATATATTTTTTTGTAAATGAAGAGGTAGTATGAATATATTTAATAGCACGATGTAGGTATAATTTCTGTTATCAGATTAAATGACGAAAGATTTATTAACCGCTGGAACAGCTTACTTTAGCTCGATTCAAACTTTCCGCCAGACTTTAGAGAGCTTGTTTCACTGATCTCTTTATAATGACATAACAACATTCTTCCTGTTTCAAATTTTTATTTAATACAGTCTCTTTAGAAATATTTGATCGTTGCTTATAAATAACGTTGACAATAGTCTTCATTTGTAACCTCAATTCCTTTGGGTCAAAATGACCGACCCAGAGGCTTTTAATATAATCTTAAGGGAATATAAATTTAATAAGAGCAAAAGATATTAAAAAAATAAGAAGGCGATGGGTCAAAAAATACGAAGAAACCTTTCCTCAAAATGCGAAAAAATCGTTGAAAATATCACTCCCAAATTTAACTAATGTTAATAATGCCGACGGCGGAGAAAAAATATTGGTTCGAACTCTGGTACAATATTTTTCTGAATCGATGTTTCTTCTTCCAATAATTAATCACGTTGACCAAGCGTAAAATCTCGATTTTAATATTGCATGCAGCAATTAGACTTTATTAGTCTCCATTCTGCGTGACTAACTTCTGCTGAGGACAGATATACATTGCTACTCATAAACTGTTATTTACATGACTGAAAAGCAAATGAAAGAGAGCTTTATGTAAGTGAAAGTTGACTCTCTACGTTCCAGATATTTATACGTAAATATGTACTTCACATAAGCGAAGTACAGTGTTTGCCGCCATTTTATTTCCTTCAACATAGATTTCTCATTTTATGTATTAATTTGTTATACTTATGAAAAAGCATCGCGTGAAAGCGTGACATACTTTTTTTTTCGTTCTGCTCACTTAAATACCACGTCCAAATTCGTTGATATAAATTTAAACACAATTGTACTGCTCCGTAATGTTTATCCCGTAAGCTGATTATTTATTTATAATTCAGTGAAATTCAAAATTGAAATTGTTTCACGTAAACGTGTAATTTGGAACATGTCATGCCACGAACACGTCTCGAAAATATTTCGATGTAAAAAGAGCTGATGATTGAAATACGAAGAACGTTCTGATACAGAATATGATAAAAATGTGGAATCAATTTTTTCTCGTTCATTTCGAAAATAGGTCATTGAACATTTATGAGGCGTATGTAAATAACAGACTCCGATTCGCAGTAACGACTTCTGTTGCGGATTACTATTTTCATTCATGTTTATTTACCAAATTTAAAAATATTTCAATCGTGAACGAAGAGATAACTTTGGAAATCACAGTTCTAATATTTGCTTTTCCGATGGTTTTTCATTCGAGCGAAAAGAAAATTAGAGTAAATATGAAACAAGTAAATAATTCTCGTTATACGTGTACATGGTTTCTATCGTGGAAAATAATTGAAAAACCTCGTGTCCAGAATTACGGATGCCCCATTTACGATATTGAACGAAAATTTCTCGATTATACTTTATTCGGAAATTTTTCTATATCTGCACTTTTCCGTGAAAGTAAATTAACAAATAGTAATTAGTGGTTATTCGAAGTAATAGTCGGTCAAGATGATCTTCCTTTTCTCGGTTTACGTACATATAACGGGTGGGGCAAAGTTAACTTTTTATTTTCACATTTACTGGCGTTTATTTTGTTCAGTTGCAAAGCAGAATAGCACGAAATTAATCGTGAATCGATGTAAGCCTCAGAAACGTGCAAAATTCTGACTAGTTTTATTGAAAATAATTTAGACCTCATACTCCTATCATTCAGGAAGGCCAGAAACAAATTTTTAACAAAAAGAGGAATTCCGACATTATTGGGAAAAATTCTGAAACGTTTGAAATGTTCAAAAAAATGATGGAAAATTCAATGAAAATAGCAGGTTTGTGCGGAACCACGGACGGCAAACATTTAGTCGACATATTTTTCGAAAATTTACAAACAAAAAATTTAAATACCAAATAGGCATATAATTTGAAAAAGGTGAAACAAAAATTTGTCATTTCTCTCGAAATTGTAGACAAACTAAATGGAGGAATTGTGAAGGTGAATTTTTGAAACTTCGCAAACAAAAAATTGACATACTAAATAAGCATCTTATTTGAAGAAGAAGTAGCAAATACCTTTGATTTATTTCTAAATTCTAAGCAAAGAAATCGGGCAGTTAATTTTGCCCCACCCGGTACACATGTAACCCCTTAACCCCAATGCATATACTGTAATAGACGTAGTTCTCGTGAAATGTCTCCCCTGATTTGCCAGCGTTCCACGGTGCTAATCGAAGTTTCACGAAGAAGCAAGTTTCCTCTTTACAGAGTGGAAAGTTTCTCTGGTCAGAGGATTGACCAGGGGCAATATGGGCAGGCTTGTGTCCATCCTTCGCAGGTTCGTCTGGATGTCAGGGGAGAATACGTCGCGCGAGCTGCGAGGCATTCTTATATTGCAGTGCAAGGGGAAAGTGGAGTATTGGACTTGAAAAGTGCTTTGTCAAGCTGATGGAAATTTGTTACTCCTCACTTAGCTGGCAGACACTGCTAAAACGCTTAAAGAGACTGCGCCCTTGTAAATTTCGTAGAAAACTCGAACGACCGCGAAACTTCAATCCTGAGGAAATCGTGGATAATTGAAACCTGTTACCAACTGTCGCTAACTTCCTTACACCACTGTCCGTGAAATATTTTCGCCGAAATGCGGTTTGGCGATAAGAGTTTCTCTCTTATACAGGGTGGATCACGTGAAACAGGTCAAATAATTAGCTACGATGACAACGAGACAATTTCTATACGTAATTTACATGCTGAAGAGTCGTGAATGTCATCCCTATCTTTTATTTAGGTGTTAATAGCAACTCCTGAGACGAACACAAGGTCACAGAGTCACATGTGTCTCGATAAATTCTTCATTAACCCTCGTACGTTCCCCAGAAACAGTCACGTAAGAGATCCTCGGGTGAGATTTCACCCGTTGTCGCTCTATATTTTGCTTAACGTTACTAGTAATCTTTTACACTATGTTTCATTGGAAGTTAGTTAAATTTGTGAATTTCAAATACACGAAGTTGTAACACATTCAAATGAAACACAGTACAGCATCTGGAAAGAGGCTACGGGTGAATTTTCACCCATGAGGAGCGTTTAAGGGTTAGAAGAACAATTGAGTCAGAAATTTAACCCTTATGCCAATACCCGGGTACCCTTTTGCATAATTCCCACTTAAAATATTTGATCTTTCAGGTAAAAGATTTAAATATCCGACCTGATCCTTGTTATTTCGCACATTTACTATCCATGTTTGCCTCAAGTTTAGAATTTTATTATCAGAAAACTACTAAAATTGGACGATAAAGTAGACGACACTTGTGGTTACTGACACAAGGGTTAAACAACCTTCTGTGATCTTGAATGATATTGTGTCATAAGTCATTGCATTCCTAAAAAAAAAAACATGTCATGTCGTTAAAAAAACAATAGGAATGATTGTCACATCTCGACAACGACTGCACACATAAAAAAAATTACTACGATCTTAGTATAATAGTGACTTTACAATGAACAACTTTCACGATTCCGGAGATATTCAAGAAGGTAATTCTTATTGATCCACCCTTTATATAAGGCGTTTAATAATTGCAATAAAGTGTACGCTGCCAACTGTGCATCCCGGAAACTTTTCTTTCGTTAGCTAAGACAAAAAATTTCGCAAAATTTTCTTTCGTTTAAACAATAATCCTCGACCCGTTTCCCACGGAAAAGTGTGATCTGTTTAGAACCCTGTGTTTGTGCACTTTGAAATATGAACGGAAGCAGAAAGACACGCGGTAATATTCAAGGCTTAAAAAGCGCCACCCCGTGAAAACTGGAAATAAAACAAAAATAAAGAAGAAAATGAGAGAACCGTCTGTGCGTTCATTTTCTCGCTCATACATATACATATATAAAACCGGCAAAGTTTCTCAGAAAACTTCAACATTTTTCCGAAGTGTCGTTGCACCTTTTTCTCCGTGGAAATTTTTTCGCCACGCGGAGACCGGGGGATGTTTATCGCTAATTAATTCATCGTGCCTTCTCCTCCGCGTTTTCTTCGCTACCTCAACTTTTCTCCACGGTTGATTCTTCCGCGTTGTTTTAGCAAATGTCACTTATTAATTTTTCTTTTTTTTTTTTACGGCTTTCTTTTCGATAGACACACTTTATAAATACGGTGTTATATTTTATTCCATACCGTGCGCGGAACAAAACGCTTCAGTTTACAGTTTTCTTCTTGTTTATTCAGCTGGATGGTTTTCTAGATTATACACTAGACTGTCCGATCCGAGCGGTCTCTTTGCTTTTAAAGTTTAGTCCAGATAAAACCTCTGCAGGAGTAACTGTTGAGTGCGTATCGATTCGTTCCACGCCGTTTTCTATCGCGTTACTTCGTTTTCAGCCCGCGAACTTTCAATAACCGGGTGTACGCTGCACTCAAGAAGCCCACAAAATGGATCATAAATAATTCACATGGAGATGACGCGTGGAGGACCTAGGATTTTGCGAAACTTTTTCATCCACGTTTACTGTTTTTCTTTTTTTTTTTTTTTTTTATGAAGTATAGTAACGATTTACATAATATTAATTGGAAAGTGAAATGTAGGTAGTAATGAAGAAGTAGAAGAATCGAGAAATTGCTATTACTGTATTAAATTCGTGATATTAAATCTTTCACAGTTTTTCGTTTTTCGTATAAAGGGATCATTTCCTCGCAAAGTAAATAATGCATAGGAAAAAACATTTGATATTTTAATTCCGCTAAAATGCATTCGAAATTTGTGAAGAACTGTATTTTCTTGCGTTCGAAATTTAAAAAGAAAGGATACATCCCAAC
>NW_017100176.1:746159-761836 GCF_001263275.1 Habropoda laboriosa
ACCAATGTAATTTTAAAAAATTACGAATATTATTACTATAATTTTACAAAATTCTCAATTGTAATACAAAAGTATTAGATCAGAACATTTGATGGAGCAATGGTATCACAGACAGTCATAACTTGAAACGATTCTTAGACAGATTTTAATAAGGTACAATAGCAAGTAGCCGTTCACCTCTGAAAAAAGTCACGTGTTGGAAGCTCGAGTGTAGTTGCTAAGTGGCAACTGCCGGTGGTTTATAATGGCTGGCTGAGATTGCGAGCCACGATAGGTTGAATAAACTCGATGAACTCTGAACAAGATATTAAATGTTGGACAAAAAGTCCCCTTGAAAAAGATCGCTTTTCCACCGACAGAGTAAGTTGTTATTACTCCTTTGAAACAGCAATTACATGATCCTGTGCAGGTCACGTATATCGCTTAAATATCGAACGATTAGCCACAGTACGGTGAATTTATTACAGAATAATATAAACATAGTTGAATTAAACAAGGTTATCAAATGTGCCGCTTCGTCGTAGCGTTAATTATCGTGGAAAATAAAACACTTGTTAATATTTTATCCGTATCTTTGTTAATGCATACCTTCGAAAATCGGTGAACTTTTGTCCTGCATATTTAATCCTAGAACAACTTCCACGATAAATATCAAACTGGACCAGTGTGAATTTTGGCGAACCGTACGAAGCATTAATTCGACAATTCATGCTTCGTTTATAGCAGTTTTGGAAAATAATATTTATCATATTGCACAATTTGTATATGTTATCTGTGTATTATATAATTGAGGTTTTTGTTACAAAAGAGAGATTACTACGAAAAAAAAAAGAAGGTTTTGAATTTTGCGACGAAAACTAACACGTTTCGACGTGTGGTCGGTTTAAATTATTGAAATGCATTTTGCTTCGAAAAATGGGAGCTTTGAAAATATTGTTTAATAAATAATAATTTCGTCTAATCTTTAAGACGAGAAAATACATGAAAATGTTTCTCACTCTCGTCTCTAATGCACTCAAGAAGCGAACGAACCCAAGAGAAATAACTGGCAATTCCCAAAACAGTGCCTCCCTCGATAACAGTCGTGACGCGAACCCGAGTCTGCGTCAATTATACGGGGAATACTCTATAGTATGATCAGATGAGGAGGAAATTTTGATTAAATCAGATTCCATCATATTTAACTTCCTCCACGGTCTAAAAAAAAATTAAATCTTGTCGGTTGCTGCGGTATAAACGTGCTGTTTTTCGTAGCCAACCGTTCAAATGGTAATTAAGATAATTACATGAAAATCACACTGTTTTCCTGAAGCATGACCAAACGTGTATGAAAAATTTCAAGTCCCTTGGTTTATAATTATAGTAATTTTTTATCTTGAAAATCCCCTGAAAATTACGTTGGAAATACCCCCCTTGATGTAGTGCTAATACATTTCTATTAAAAAATCATTTTATATACATTACGTAGTGAAATTCACAACAGGAAGTACTAAAGAGTACTTGGAGAATATTAGGGATTTCCGGGAAGCCCTCTTTGGGATTCTAGAAAGCTCTCCTAGAGAGTTACCAAGGCAATTTTCCGAATTTTAAGGATACCTGCTATGAAATTCCAAGGATTTCCACGAAATTTTAAAAAAATATCCAGTGTTTTTTTAATTCTAGTGATTTTGGCAAAATCGTGTAGAATATTCTAGTATCTTTAGCAAATCCCTCGCGGAAACTCCCCAAGTTAATATTACAGAATTCCCCAGCCGATTATTCCCCAGAATCGCTAGAATTCCTTTGGCAATTTTCCAAAAATCACTGGAATCGTTAATATTGTCGAAAATATCTCATAACCAATCGACATGAGAGGAACTTCAACGACAAAACAGAATCGAGAGCTGTAAGCCGATAGTAGGAGACGCGGTCAACTAAGATTCGGAGTCAACATTCGATATTTCGAAGTTGAAAACGGGCGAGAATTTAATCTGGCAGACAATCAGAACCAAGGGAATATCATACCGGATAAGACATCACCGTGGCAAGTTTCAGAGAGGGCGAACCAACTCACTTCGCTTCCTCCGTACGTTCACTTGTTCGACAACACATCTCCGCAAGTTTTGTGCACCTTGAAACCCGCAACTGGTTCCCTAGGTGTAACTCACTCGCTAATCACGATCAGCATAATTCAATTCCATTGTTGACTCGATTTTCCATGGATCTCCGCGGAGGGGCATGGATTCCGGAGAAAATGTCGGAGTAGTGTCGAGTAACAGGGGGATTGGCGGGAAGTCGAACTCCAAAGCGTCGACAGCAGAGCGCGCACAGTCAGTGTTCGACCAACCGTCTCCACGTACACTACTCTCGGGCATAACGCTCCGCTTCTTTTCTGTTCTCGCGCGGCTCTGGGGAGCGTGTTGAATCGCTGTCACCACCTTCGAGCCTCGAAAATAATTAACGTGCCACCCGATTTGGTCTACGTGAATCGACGTCTCCTTGCTTCTTCACTGACACTCGCAACCTTCGATCTGATGAACAACGATGTTGTGCTACGTGAGTTCTGCCGTTGATAGTACATAATTCTTTCTCGGGAATAATTGAGGATAGAGATTTGGAATGACGTGTGCATTGTTCTCGCGGATCTAATTTCAACTGAGGAAAGATAATTTGAGGAAATATGCATTGTTTCCAGCGACCAAATTTTTTTTGGTACGCGATCAAATTTTAATTAGGGAGATTTTAGGTTCCTTTTACTGCTTTTAATCCGTGTTTAAAGAACATGGTGATTTTGAGTCGATAAAGTCGTCAAGATTTTGCGGAAAAGGAGATTGAATTAATTTGTGCACCCAGTAGTAGCAGTCGTACACTACCGGCCAAAAGTTTGTGATCGCTGTGCGTTGCAAGTTGCAGAAAAAGTTCGAGAAAAAAGTAGGCAATTTTGAGAATGTTTTAGCGAATTTTTTAGCATTTAAATTAATCCAAATGAGGTACATCGATCTCCGCAACATCAATTTTCAATCTGAAAATCTAAATTGGCAGGTGATCTGAAACTTTTGGCCGGTAGTGTTGATTGAAATTTTCTGTTGGAATGGAATCTTGTTATTTCCATATTGTGGTAATGAGAAATGAAATAGGTGTTTTGTGTTCCGATATGAAATAGGTATTTTATGTTCCAATTAAATTTAACGGAATTAATATTGGAAGTGCGTGTGTTTTTAAGTTGCGTGAAAGGATATGGAAAAGTGTATTCATGTTTATTTCGAAATCAATTTAATTAGTATCGGACGATGTTTCGGGTCGAAAGTGAAATCGAATAAACTTTCGTTCACATTCCGCGTCGTAAACAATTATTCTCGTTCATCTTAAGTCCATGTATGTAGGTTTAACGAAATCCATATTTGGTTATTCTTCGTTTAATAATATTACAAAATTGACTAAAATTGTGAAAATGTTTATTTTCATTTCTGTTCGTTAATTAATTTTTAATCTTCCTGTGCTTCTCACAAATCGTCTGTCAAGGGAACGTCCCGCAGTGACAATCGCTAATTTTTATGAAACGTTGCAGAGAAAGGAAGTGCCCAAAAAAATATTCAACGCGTATTTTTTTCTTGTCTGTCGTCGTTAATATCGAAGGAGTGACAATTACCCTCAAAGTTGAGAGTAAACATATACATGTATTTTGTTTAATATCTCGGAAATGATCAGAGATAGAGGAATGGCGTAAATGAGAAAATTTCGCTAAAGTATAATTTTTTCTTAATTTTGAAAAATTTCAAAATTCTAATTTATCCGTATTTCGTATTTATACTCGATCTTCACATATGCAAATTTGCGCAAAAATAGATAAGCATTTTGACACCAGAAAAATGAATACAAAAGTGATGTTTTTTATTGTATTATTTAAACAAACATACTTCTTTCAGTTATGTCGATGCAATTAAATTCCTCGTCTAAAACTACGAAATTTTCTCATTTACACCATTCCTCTATCTCTAATACTTTCCAAGATATTAAACAAAGTACATACGTAAGTTTACCCTCAATTTTTGGGGCGATTGTCACTCCTTCGATATTGACGATAGCGGAAAAGAAAAAAATATATGTATTGAATATTTTTTTTGGTACTTCATTTCTGCAAAATTTCATAAAAACCGGTGATCGTCTCTTCGAGATGTTCCATTGTGAAAATAAATAACAACGTTCTCGTGCTGCTGCACTTTATCGAAATATCGTAAAACACGGGAAAGCATTTCGCTCGGTGGAAGTGAAGAAATGAACGTTGTATTTCCTATCGTTTGCTTATTACGTTTCTGCAATTTTCATAACACGTTATTCCCTGTTTTCCTAACGCGTCGCTGTGCCGCTGCATTCCCGAAATAACCGTTTAATACATGAAGTGGAAATGATTTTCGTGCAGCACGCCGTTCTCAAATCGCTGGTTCCATTGTTTCGTGGACGAATTCGGAAAATAATAAACTTCAATATTGTACTTCAATCTTTCCCCTCCGCTATAAATAACACGTGATTATAGCTGAAAGCGTTATTTCTACGCTCGTTTCGGTAGAAGTAATTTGTTACTGTACTGATGTACATGTTGCAATGGAATTTGAAATATATTCGGAATTAACGATAGGAGGTTCGGTTAATTTGCTAAATATGAAAATCGAAGTATCGTTGAACAACATCAGTTATATGTTACAATGTTTATTCATATTTTCACATTCTTCCCAGAAGAATGATACGAAAATTTAAAAAAAAATTATCGACATTGTTTGTGGAAATAATAATTGTGTTTTACAATTATTTGACAGTTACATTTTACAAACATTCGAGCAATAAAATTTTACACAGTTTGTTCTTCTTTTCGTCGTATTTTCACGTTTTTCCCATTTACAAATTTC
Source organism: Habropoda laboriosa (assembly GCF_001263275.1). Lineage (NCBI taxonomy): Eukaryota > Metazoa > Arthropoda > Insecta > Hymenoptera > Apidae > Habropoda > Habropoda laboriosa. Next base: position 751,043 of record NW_017100176.1, read on the forward strand.
GAAAGGTTTGCAGATTTAATTTTATTTTCTGATCGAATATGCTTAATTATTGAATATCGTGAAATCGTAAAACATTATTATTCCTCAAACGCTGTTTATTTGAGTAACGTACATGTTTCCATGTAAATTGGAATTGTGGCAAATGTTTATTTTAACCAACAGTTTCATTTCATTTTTTTTTTTTTTTTCATGCAAGTCATATCATTTAAAGTTGCTCGTAAGCTTCGAATTTTCATGGAATTGCATACGTTTGAAATGGCCTAATTAAACGGGAAGTTTCTTCATCTACTTCGCTGAACATGCACTAAATCATCCCCTTGACATGAATGCATTAAACTTCTCGTGTATTTTTGCGAATAAAAATTTAAGTCTAAAGCAAATCCACTTGTCTCATCCGGTTCACGTCTTGTACATCTCCGCGGTTAAAGCATCGTCTATTTAGTTTTAACTACTCCAAAAATGATGGTACTGCGTCGAAGTTTTTGTAAACTGAATTCACAGGCTCATATTCATTAGACGTTTTCACTCCATTTGCCATTCAGTCATAACCTTGACCTCTCCTTTATATTACTAAGCTTTGGACTCATTTTCTAGACGACTTCTTCCATCCACTATACTTTGCGGTTTCCGCCATATAAACGAATTTTTCGCCAACTTTCAAAAATTGTCAAGGGAACATGCTGAAGTGATCATCATCGATACTGAGGAAACTTTGGTACATGATAGTACTTGAAAAAATATTTGACAAGTATTTTTTTGCTTTTCTTGCAAGTCGCCCTCGAAGATAAGGTTGATAAACTTATTTGGCTGAAATTATTTACTATTTTTTATTTTTCTAAATTATTGTCGAAATATGGAAAATTTATCAGTTTGCGCTGTTCCTCTGTCTTTCATAATTTTCGAGATATTAGGCTAAATTTGTTTACTATTTCCAACTTTGCGGGCGATTTTCACTTCTTCACTGTGGATGATTGACGATATAAAAAAATAGGCGTCGAATATTTCTTTGAGAACTATCAGAATTTCATCAAAATCGGTGATTATCACTCCGGGATGCTTCCTTGTTAGATTGTGCCATTTGAAATTTTTTTAATCAAGTCGATAATTTCCCGCCAAAGAAATGCCAAAGTTAGGTATCATTTTCAAGCCTCGGCGATGGTTTAACCCTTTAATCACTTTCTACTCATTAACCTCAAGTTTCAATTTCACTCTTCGCAAGAAAAAATAAAAGACGACAAATTGTCAGTGAAATGTGACAAAGCACAAATTCAATTAGATTAAAAGCAACTTGGTAAAAAATACAGAATACTTGAAGATAACCCAAATTCGATAAACAAAGTTTGCTCAGAAGAGCAGAAGAAGAGAAGGTAGGAAAAGATACGAATGGATCTTCCGTAATGTCGATGATAGACTTCTTCGTGAATGCGTAAAATTTGTTACGCAGCCTTGCACGTCCCAGTCACTTTGCAGTCCGTCTTCGTTGATCGACGAAGCTGAAAATTAGGCGTACTATCAGTTCAAGGTCGACGTATCGGTATCAACGAGTAACTCGTCAGAGCGTTGTGCACAGTTGAAGGTACAGCTGGCAGGAGGTCTGGTCATTCTACAAGGCGGAAAATCTAATTTAAAAGATAAGCGAGTACTGTGTGTGTACCTAAAATGCTCCGACCTTTTCACCGATGCGAAAATATACTTGATAGAATACAATCGTAATATGACAGAAAGGAAGCTACAGATGATCCAATTGCAAATGTAGTCTTCAGAATGTTCGCTTGGTTATTGTTACCGAAGTTACAAGATTTGTGTTTTCACGAAACGCGTAAACTGTTACTGCAAAAATACTGTTGAAAGCCAGTGAATTTTGGTACAAGTTTGATTGTATAGGAGATTATTAGGAAATGGTTAAAGCAGAACAGAAACTAAAATCTTCCACACAACAGAAAATTTAATAAATTTTGTTAACGTGAAAAATACGAATTTTTGTTAATTAATGTTTACGTGAAATAGGGAAAAACCTATTTCATATAGTATAATGAAACTATTCGAAGAATAATTCGATCATTTCTCGACCGACGTTCGTAAATATTAGGACACCTGTTGTGTTTGTACAGAAAGTATTGTATAATTTAAATCACATTTCTTCGCCGAAGTTTGTCTCGTATATATCCTGTTCACACTGTTAGTTTTCAGCGTTTCTCTCGTAGATTTGTGAGAGAAATGGAACGGGATAAAGTTTCATTATGTTTTATACATAATACAATAGCTTCGGTGTATTTTTTTAAATTTGCGATTGTTGTGTCGTGTCATGACGGTACCACAATTTTTTTTCAGACTGACAGCTATTCAAGTTCAACGACCTAACTCAATTTCGTGACAATTTTTGGTGTGTCATAATCAACGACTCTGTTATAATCCTATTTTTTATCTCACTTTAAAACTTTGAGATTCCAGACTGAATCGTTCTTTTTCAGGATCTTAATAATTTCCTTGTAACTGTTTACTTTACGTTCAGAGTGTCCTAAACGAATTTAAAAATTTAAAAATGATTTGTGCATGAAGAATAACAATCCTTTTTCAATCTGTATTATTATTTCTTACGGAGTGTTAGAATATTATTGCAACTTTTCGTGGCTTTTCAATGAAACACGTTACAAGAAGTATCGAGTAACAACGAAGGCTTGAGGTTCATTAGGAATAACAGACGTGTAAGTACATAACCGGAAATGATTAGTGTGTACAAGTGGCTCGCAGGATCTAACATGAGTTCAGTCGAACGGTAACATAACTAACATGTCTAATCCAGATCTAATGTGCTCGATCTTCTATCATGTCTGGCTTAAGTTGAACAGATAATGAGACCTAATTTATATGAGGCGCCGATGCGGAGCTGACCATACAACACTTAGGTAAACACACCGCGATACTAAATACACAACAAAGTAGTTGGAGCTCAATCCTAACCTATACACCATGCTTCCTAATGCAAATAGTTGAACGTAGTAGCTCATCTAAACAGCGGATTTAAATCTGGCCAGGTTTAATTGAAACCGAAGAACGTTGGCGAAGAACGTCGCCATGTTAAACTTTATTTCTGAAAGAATATTCGACCTGTATTTTCTTTTGTCTGCCATCATCAGTGCTGAGGAATAGGGTAGGTGAGAGGATTTTGTAGTTTCAGGTATATAAAATGTGTAATTCTTGTGTAGAATTCAGGTGAAAGATTTTTCATTCTGTACCTTACAATTTTACCAAAAAATTGTTTCTTAGATACTTAACCCTTTGCACTCGAGAGGCGACTAAGAAGCGACATTATATTTACCATTAGAGGCAACTCTAAGGATGATATTTTCCAAGACAGCAGGTCTATGGACCTCCGTTTACAGATCTCAGCAGTGAAATAGTTTGAGAGAAACAAGTTTTAATAAAAATATTAGTTTTAAAAAATTACATTAATTTTTGGTACTTTCTTGTAGAAAGAAGGGCCTTCCAGTGCAAAGGGTTAATAACTAGATACTTAGATGTTTGATAAGAGCGTTGGAACGATATCTAAGAAAATAATAACTATTTCTTAATAATTCGAAAATTATTTTCAAATTTTACATTGTAAACATTACATTGCAATTACCTAATATTGCGTAGAATCACCGTTATTTTGTAATACGGCCTCACAACGTCTTGGCACACTTTTCACCAGGTTTTCTGCATATATATGCCCTTGGTAAAGATCTCAATATCGTTCATATTTAACGACTTACTTATTTTAATGTATACATAGCCTCTCCGCGAAGCTTTATCTTCATAATAGCCCATCCATTTTCGATGAGGTTTGCATCTGGTGATTGTGAAGACCACTCTAAGACGTTGATATCATTTTCTGTTTTGCAGCCCGTACACAGACGACTCCGGTGTTTCGGATCGTTATCCTCTTGTAGCACCCAGGACGTTTTATCTTCACCAAACAACACTCTAGCAGATTTTAATAAACATTTTTCCTATATTTCTGCCATCTTTTTCGCATCGAAATTCATTCACTCCAGAGAACGAAAGCATCCCTAAACGTGCAGTTTAATTGGATTGTTGCTGTTGTTCCCAGATTTTTGCTTTTTTGCTTTAAAATCATCGACATTTTTTGTTGTCCTGTGCACCCACTTTTTTAAAAATTCCACCGATTTTTACAAGTACCGAGGCGCAGCTGAAACTTAGTTTTGGCTCTTCCTGATGAGTGCAAAGAAATGCTGCGTTAAGCGATATTGTTTCATTTAGAGTAACGCAATATAGTCTATCTCCATCCAGTCCAGATTTTTAGGTCCTTATCGCTCTCTATGACATAATATAGACAAAGAAATCGTTCCAACTCTCTTATTGAACAGACTGTAATTCTTATGTAAAATTGTCAGTGTAAGCAAGACTGACAAGACGTGCTGTATCATTAATTTACAATTCTTCAGCAAGTTTTCATAAAATTTTGAATATATGTATTCGCAATTTCCTGTAGTGAATATTTATTCTTGAAAGTGTGTTTTAACGCTTCGATAGAAACGAAATATTTGTATGAATATCAATTAACTGAATACAATTAGTGATTCTCGTTTATTAATTTCATTTTTAATGTAATTGCTCAAATTTCCTTTTGGAGTGTACACTGCGATAATTGACGGAAACATTAACTAAAGCGGGTATTAAATTATGCAAATCGTTTCGGAATTGAGCATTGTTATTTATGTTATATAGAGTTCTTATCTTTAAATCAATTCAGTACTATAAGTACAATTAAAAAAGTAATATACGCTATTCAAATGAAGAAGTTTAAGCATTGAAGTTCATAAATAAAGGTATTTTGAATTTACATGAATTTAAATCCACGATGTGATATTAAGAAATTTCTAATTTAATTAAACAGTACACCGACAGCACTTTTCAGTTACCATTTAATTTCCATTTTCTTATTTCAGTTTCACTGTGGATCTTTAAACCAATCGTTTTTTCAAATGAAACTTTGCATACATGTTTCTTTAAAAAATAACGTATTTAATCAAAATAATTACCACAAATTTATGAAAATCATTAGTCTCTGAATTCCAAAATTCTTTTACAGTGTCTTCGTATCGTGAGAATTTCTTTGTTTGATGTGGCAAAATTTCATTTTTTGCCCTATACTATTTTCAACATTTTTTCTTAAAACGTTATTTCCACCAACCTAATAACAACGACGCACAGATTTCATACTTTCTGCGACACGGTAGAAACGTACGTTCCCGGAAGAAAGATTTAAAAGAGGGCTTCAGGCTTGGTTCCTTCTACTCCACTCGGTGAATCCCTTTCAGCCGTTACTAACAGGCCTAGAACTCTTCAACAACTATAGTGCTATTCGTAAGAGAAACTGACATGTAAGGCTGTAATGTGAAGGATCGTGGGAAAAAAATGTCTCCGACATTTTTCCTCGTAATCGTTGCGAAATTTCAGTGCCGTCCTTAACCGTTTCTCTCTGCCCGGAAAGAACGAACTCGATGAACATAAATGAATATAAACGTGGCGGCGCTTTGCACTTAGGGTATCCCCTTGTAACTACTCGCCAAATTACGAATTACCCCAGTTTTAAAGATACGAAGCAAGAAATAATCTGCGAGGCACGCGTTACATGGTTTCAGCTGTAATCGCGGCACTCGAGAGACGGGGATAACATTAACATAAAAGCATCCCGTGCAATCTGAGAATTACCGGGACGTCGATGAAACGTAATGATACAAAAGCAACGAAACTGGAGCACAGTGCGAGCCGCGGCATCGTTTTAACGGAATTAATTGAAATTTAAGGTGGCCCGTTGTTACTCGATTGATCGTTCAATGCTAACAATGGTCATAGTCAGCCACTATTTATGGTTTCGTAATTCTCGACTACAGGTTCGCGTGGTTTGTTTTACACGTGTCACATTTCTACGGAAACGTGGGTGATATGTTGTGTTGTTTAACCCTTTAGTGAAAACCCAGTTGGACGCATATGTCCCACTTGAGTTTTATCAATCTCAGTTAGTGTATCCATTATAGACTCTAGATAAATAGAAAATTTGAAGTTTTGGGTCCTGATCTTCTCAGATTTTACGACGTCTCTACATTTCTTCCATAGACTATACAGCCATAGATTAGAGGTACACCATTCTGAGGCGTCTAAAAGTAGGTAAAGTTTGGGAATTTTTTCACGGGCAACTACTACATGAGAAGTTCCAATTTTTTCAGAGGATATAAACGTAACTTTAAGCTCTTTCCTCCAATTTTTAAAAAGTACAAATGTTACTTGTAAATCTTTCAAATTAATTCGTAATTGTAAGAAATTGTCATCGGAATTTACCGAAGTGTATATTTAACGGAGAAAATAATTATCGGTTCTTTTACACGTGTAAAGTTATTATGTGCAGGTATTTAACGAACTTCTAAAAATGATTATCTCATAGCGTCTCAACGAAGTCTCGTAGATAAGAAATCTGTTTTTTAGTTTCGTTTTACGCTTAACGTTTCGTCTAGAATTACACCCCATTCTGGCGATGTAGAATTAATCTACGGTGTCTTGGGTTACATTTGAAGCTCCGTACAGCGCTATCTGTCTGCAGAAATTGCGTTAGTGTACAAATGAATAAGGGCACTTAATTAAGGGGAAGATAGTGAAGAGGCTGCCGTGTGAAAAGAAGTAACGCAAAAGAATTGACTTAGGGGATACAGTGGTGCAAATTGTGAAACTGGGAGAAACTTGAAGCAGTGTCGTGTAATTTCATTTACCTCGTCATTTTCTTTTCTTCGCGTTCCTTCGATAAATGTCAAATTATCATTCGAGCTGTGCGCCAGATTCTAGTAGATATTGCATTACCTGTAATAATGCACTACCTAATGATACTGTGAAATGAAGTATTATTTACGGTTAACCTTATATGACACCTTGTGACTTGGAAATTACTATATTCTTACATTATTACCAACCAAATTCTGTATAATGTCTAAATATTAATTTTTGTTCGTTCCGTAGAAATATAAAATTGTAATCAATTATAACTTTTCTTTCCATGAACGAAGAAAATTCGAATTATAGAGGGTTCGTTATTAATTCTGAGTGTTTTATATACAACGAGTGTAAAAATTCTTCCTACAAGTCATTAGAATTTGTTTTGCATTTTTGACTTATAAGAAAATTTCGCCTGAAGTTCAAGAGAATTAACCCAAAAATTCAAAAAAAATTTAAAGATTCCCTTAGGATCGTTTCATTGCCGAAAGAAAAAATGGTTTCATTATCAGCATCTTTTGTATTACACTTCTGCCAAGTTTCAAATGTTTTTGAATTTTTGGGTTACTGATCTTCCCTTGTGAGTGTGTATATTTTCCAAGATATTTAATTTCAATATTCTTCATCCAAAACTCGTCCAGAAACAAGTACATCTCCATAGTAATTTATCAGAATGCTCGGTAAATGTGGTGCAATTTAAGAAAAGAGAACCTTCGTTCTGACGATACGAATCCTCACGTCGCGTCGCGGCGGCGACGAGTGAAAAATTTCAGCGCCGTCGTTGAATCTTTCAATTGCTAAGCCAGTTTTCGCGCAAACTGAAGTCGCGAGATATGAAAACAATGAACATTCAACCACGATCCAGCCTCCTTATCGGTCGCTTTGTTTTCCGCTGCTGCCTCCTCTATCCTTTCCTTTGTCACGACTCCGTTTATAATTGTTCCCCATTAAGTAAGTCCATGGTTTCCGGTTGGAAAATGGGTTCACAATGACCAGGATCAGCTACCCTTAACTTCGTCCGTTCTGTATACCTCACGCCTCCACTTTATCTCTTCTTCCGCTTTCTCTGGTTATCACCTGCATAATTTTGCCACCGCCTCTGCTTGTACAATCGCGAACATCGGAAATTGCTAGAATCAAGCATTGAACTTGTACACTGGGTGTCTCTTTTTTAACTGGACACGGGTGGAATATCTCAGATGGACCTGAAATTATTCAAACAATGTTCTTGAAAAAGTTGTTTGGCATGATGGAGGATATTATGAGGTATAAATTATCCAATCTAAAGAAATATATACTGGGTGTCCCTTTTAACTGGGCATGTTGGAATATCTCGAAAAGAATTGAAGGTATCGAAATAATGTTGTTAAAAAAATTGTTTGGCACGTTGGCGAACATAATGTAGTATAAATTATCCAATCTAAAGAAATATATACTGGGTGTCTTTTTTAACTGGGCACGGTAGGATATCTCAGAAGGAACTGAATCTATCGAAACAGTGTTCCTAAGAAAGTTGTTTGTTATGATGAAGTGTATAATGTGATATATATATTTTTTCGAGGGTGAAGTAACGGGGGAGATATTAGTAGGTTCAGTTTACTTTTTTCAATGGAACACTATATATTTCTTTTTTCATAGTATGATAGTTTTTGTTGAGACGAACTCAACGAGGTGCAACATTAAGTCCTTTCATTTTATGGAAATTTATAAAATTGGAAAATGGAAATAGTGTCCAGTTAAAAAGGACACCCTGTAGAATCACCGATACAGAAAATTTATCCTTCGAATTGGATAAGAATTGATAGATGGTAGATAACTTTCGTACAAATTGAGAACAGTTAAACAATTCAACAATTTAGAACGATTCAAAACTTGTATTTCTTGTGGTATTGAAATTCCCTTCTTATTATGATATTCCAGGAAATTGGTTTCGAAGGGAAAAGTTAAGTGCATATTTTAAGAAGGTCTAATTGTTTCACGTACGATGTGTATTTATGGTGCAGTTAATGTAAAGTAATTATTGAACTATCGCTCGTGAACAAAGAACCGTTTTAACAGAAGAATAATTTGAACTCGGAAAAAAGTAGGACCATTACAGGTTAAATTACTCTAAATATTTGAGTGTATTTGCATTTGACCAATTTTTCTCTTCCTTTAAAAGAAATCTGCAAAAGTCAACTAAGGATCGTGTTATTTTAAATTAAAGCGGTGTGTATAATAAAGTACGTTGTCTATACATTTTTCTGAGAACGTAAATCCTCCTGGCATGAAACAAAGTAATAATTGCATATTCGAATAATTTTTCCCGCTAATTAAAATTGACGTAGAAAAATATTGGGATTACTTAGTACCGCATCATAATCTTTCGCTGAATTTTTTCCTCGCAATTCCGAATGAAAGTCTTTCCGATTCCGCGACGTGATCCTTTAGCTATGCAAAAGGAAGTAATTCACGTTGACGAAGCGGCAATTACGAACTTACCGGTACTCTATCACCGCAGACACGTTGAATTACCTGGAATATTCTGTTTCATTTCGAGAAGAGAAAAATTAGTATTGGGAAAATGCAATTACCCGGGCAGCTTCAAAGGACGACCATAAACGTCCGAGTGGACAGTTGTTTTTCGCTTACTTCTGCTTGGAAATAAAGACAGTTCGGAGAAAAGTCCAGTTTAGGTTAGGTTGTCGCGTGTGAAATGGCCGATTTAAGAATTCCGTTTACGCCCTGTCATTTAAGAATTTTTTTCATTGGTAACTACTAAATGAAAACTTTCCATTTTTTCGGAGGATGTAAATGTCACTTTCAGCTTTTTCTCCAATTTTTATAAAGTAAAAATGTTACAAAATGGAGGAGTTATTGCGAAACTTCTTCTGCTAGAAGTCCTTTTTTGGCACCTTTGTTAACAATAAAAGGAAGACGATCGAGTGGCATTCTTAGATTCACTTTTATACCATTAACAAATGTTGTCCTCGTTGGTAAAGTTCACTTGAGAAAGAAAAAAAAAACTGTTAACATTCAAAACAAAAGTGTGCAAATGTGACACTTATTTTGGTATAGAAGAAGTCCATTTCACCTGCAACATCCTAGTACAATTGAGAAAATAAAAGCTTCGTATTTTCTGTAGATACTCAGTCGAAAAAGTACTACATACATTCCAGCAGAATCGCAAATATACCCTTTTCTACTTGATTCAGTAGTTAGGGTCGAGCACAAAACCGACGCCAGGAAGTTGGTCGATCTAATCGACGCCGTGGACGTTAAATATGCAATTATGCAAATCGACTTACAGGGTGGGGCATTATACAGTGTGGGACAAAAACTTTGTCCACTTAGAATATTTCAGTTATTCGTAATAATATGAAAGAACGTCATTTACAAAACTTGCATATCATGGAGGATGACACAACGTGATGTAAATACTTTTCACATGGGTGGAGGCGTAGAGCAGAATTTAAGGTCGTCGCTATCTTTTTCAATAGGATGCTATATTTTTTTTTTTGTCGTTGTGTAAGTGGCTGTATGTCACGTCGTGGCTTTACAATACGGCTATTACTATTGAGTGTTTAGGAATGGAAGTCATCAAGGCAAATGGACTACAAAAAAGGAGAGTTTCTGTGTTCACGAGACACTTTCTGAGCCTAGACTAAAGAGGCTAAAAGAGTGTTGAATAAACAAGTATGCTTTGAAGAAGAGCCTCGTAAAAATAGCGTATCTGATAGTGTCCATGTGACAAGGCGAAAACCTTCAGATTAATTGTAAGGGAACGTCTGATTAGCCTAGTTATGGACCAATGCAGAAATTCCTTTAATTTTCAGAAGTTCAAATTTTATGAGCGTATTCTGTCGATCGAAACGAGCATAATTATTACTAAACAAACGTCGGTGTTTTAGAAGACAAAATTGGATCGTGCACATTTTGTTTGATTTTTAAAATAAGTTATACAGACTAATTGCAAGCTTAATTACTCGTATAAAATTGCAAAAAAAAAATATAGACTGAAGGATAGACAATTTTATTTGGAGAAAT
>NW_017100176.1:761861-765823 GCF_001263275.1 Habropoda laboriosa
GTTACGAAAAGAAAAAATGTAAAATCTGTGTGCGTCATAAAAGGAGAAAATCAAAAATCTCTGTGAGTTACAAAAGAAAAAATTTTCCTTTGATTTGACCCTTTCAGTTTGCACAAAGCACATACGTTTCTCTTGCTTCAAAGAATTCCTGTGATTTTCTGCAACTTCCCGATGCTTCTTACATTCGACGTAGTTTAGCAATTTTAATTTTCCGGATCCACTGTGAAGGTTCAATCGCATTGTGACTATGAATCTATCTGTGGCTATCTGCTAAAGCGAGTGCATCGACATGAAATATAGGGAGTAGTATACTTTTACGGTTGGTTTACCTTCAATAGACTGTTTCATAAAGTTATCACAACTCGGAAGACGCGGAGGCAGCCTATTGCATTTTTCACACTTCTCTTTTAGCACACTCTCCAAACTTTGGCTCGCGAAATGACTGACTTTTGATTTTGAAATGACGTTGATTTAACGATAATCGAAGCAGTTATAAAGAATTACTGAATGTTTAAATGATAATATTAAACAGCAAATTATTTTGTAATCGATTGAATAATAAACGATCTACAACGTGATCCACAATGGAATTTGCTTGCAATAAACACATTAGTGAATTAATGATATAAATACAGCAATATTTTTGTTATGAAGGAGTAATTGACTAGTGATAATTATGACATCTATCATTCATGAACGTGTAATGATTCATGACCAGTGTTTAATTACATTAATTGAGTGCATTATCTGTGTATTTTTCAATATTTTATTTAACAATACTTTTATTTTTCAATATTTTATTTTACAATATTTTTGTTTTTATTTATCATCCAAGAAGATAGTTTCTGGCTTCATATTAAGGAACTTATATTTAAATTATTTTTTCTGATTCTTATGTAGAATATGGGGAAAGAAAAATATAAGAGTACTAATTTTGTTCCATTGAATTCTACGTGAGAAAGAAAAATATTATTCATTTAAAGAAACCTAAGAAATCCTAAAGAAACGTTATACGTTGGAAATATAATTCTTTATATATTATTACATTGTATTTTTCTGTAACATTATTACAATAATGTAATTGTTATAAATACACTATCGTTGCTTTTCACGTACACTTTTCTGTCTTTCACAATGACAAATAAAATGATACAAAATCACATAAATAATTCAACTCGTAGCCAATATTTACCCTATAGGCTCTTTAAAAATTTGCTGGTATTGTGCTCTTGGCGCCTTTTGGCACACTTCAATTTAATCCTTCATTTTTCTCCTTTGGGCATTTCCACCTCAATTTGATAAAAGACATGTAGAAATGATAAATTTAAAATTTTTATTTTAAAACGTTTAAATGCCAAAACAACGTCACCTACTAAAATCAGCCACAGTGAAAGGGTTAAACGTGTTCTTCTCTCGTTGAAATACAGTGTGACGTTCTTCCTAATTTCTCTTCACAAATGCTAGATCATATGAATAATTTTGACCGTCTTATGCAACCGCTGTCTCTATCTGAAGTTCCTACTACCTCATCCATAGTTCAGTCGCGTAACTATGTCACATACACGTACCGAGCACATGTAGCATGTGTATACTAGCTCTTCCACTGTACATGACACATCTAAAGGTGCCATTCCTTTTATCCCCGGTTCCTTTCAAACAAACTTCAGCTCGTGGCAGGAGTTCCTCCAGATTTTTTCTTCTTCATTTTTCCGTATCTATTTCTCGAACAGTCTTGCGCCACTTTTCTATCGAGCTACCGAATCATTTATGCATCTCGGAAGGCTTTTATGTATAATTCGGCTTAGACAAAAGTATCACCACACGCGATTTAGTATTTATACGTAAACACTTGCGTAACTGTTGAAAGAATGGCTCTTATTTTTCGTTCCTTTGTGGATTTTTATTTAAAATATTTTTGTTGGTTAAATAAAAAGAATTACATTAATAAAATGGTTTCGTTAAATAGTTTTCTGGAACATTACTAATTACTGAAATATTTATATTCTGCATCGTTAGACTGTACCAATATTTATGTTTCATTATTTTATATTGAATAACATATTTTATTTTTTATTTCAACTGTTCAATTAGTAGAATTAAATCAATGTTGATTTTGATATGAAATACAGAAGTTTCTGCATCACGTAAATAATGTTAAATAAAACACATGTTTTTACAAACTTTTTTTTGTTTTTAAGTGAAGTGGACCCTATATTATTTTTCATTGATCTATTTTTTTTTTTGTGAAAATTTGAAAATTTGTAGGTTGTTAGGTGTGGATTGTTGTCCAACTCGAATAACATCATCTACAGTATGTACTTCAGTTTTCAGCTATGCGATTCATTGTTCAAGCTGAAAACTTTTCACAAATTTTTGCAACCATTCCTGCACTCTGTTCGAAAAAAAGATACAAACTCTGATTTCTGTATTTGTACAAAATGTGGTACGAAAAAATTGGTATTCTAATATTTATAAATTAAATGTACATATGCACGTAGAATAGCAATCGTAAACGTAGATCAGCACAGCAATTGCAAAGAGAAGTTGACGACACTCCTTTAGCGAAGTAAATCAGGAGAAATGAATGATCTTTGACAAAGTGAATCACAACCATCCGTCACAAGGAATGCAGGCATTATTTTTACGCATCCATTCACGCCGTTTCATCGCTCGATTCTAGTCTCAATATTCGCTTTGCCGACCGAAAAGCAATGTTGCTCGTCATCTATCGTTTTATTTTTTCCAACTCATTCTTCATAGTGTTTCCTCAGAAAGGCAATTCTTCCAACTTTACGTCATTTATTCCAGTAATTCATCTCTGAAAATATAAACAGCGAAAGGAAATCGATCGAATGCAGGAGTTTGGCCTTTTTTAGCGATAGAATTACCATTTTCAATGTTTCTAGTATTTTACTCGAACTTTTATACGAGAAATAACGAATAATCCACGATGGACAAAGAATTATACTTTTTCGTGTAATTTATATAAAAATCTACGAGAAAAAATTTAATATTTTGTATAAAATATAATTTTCTATTCTAATTATTTTTCGTCTAATCTTCTATCAATCTTATCTTATACAAACACCAAGAATAACTCCATTGCCTCAATTTCCCACGTTTCCTCAAGTAAAATTTATTTTTCACCTAATCTTTCATCCCGTAATTAGTTTCGTTGAAGCAAACCAATAAGCGGATTAATATCGTTAAACGTCAGAATTGATCTTTCCATTGGGATTGGTACGTTAATTAATAAAATAATGAATTTCGTAACTTAATAGGAAACGAAATATAAAACAAAGGGTAAGTAATCCAAGAACTTAGCGGACAAAATCGTTCGGTAAAACGAATGTATTGGCTTCCGGTTTCCGGATACCAACACGCTGGGATATACTGTGCCGAAATTTGCATGGAGTAATATTATTTTACCCTCGAAACCGCTAACTGGCTTATTGACGTGCAAACGCAGCCACAAACGGTTGCAGTTTAGCCGGCCGTAATACCGTTTAACGTTCACTGGAATTAAGATACTATTATACGATATATGCTTTTAATGCCGCCTAAATTGCACGTTTATTTGCATGTTGCAACAAAGAGATCATTGATTTTTATTTGGAAAAATTGATACTCGGTCGTTTCATTCGTCTTCCTCGTTGTTAACCCTTTGGACACCTTCGTCGAGTGTGATTTTTTTCCTGACATTTTTTACTCGCACGAGAGTTGTCAAGAATACGAAACTGCTTCGTGTTTGCAAAGCAACTGTTTATTCGAGTCGTAACTCTCAGAGAGTTGAGCGATGCTCTCAGACAGTCACTCTCAGACGCAGTGTCCACTCGCGAGAGATACTCTCGAGAGCAACTCGCGATAGTTTTACTCTGAAAAGGACAGCTAGCTTTATGTTTAGCTCGATGTACGTACAGCGACCCAGGCTCGCGTTTCTTATGTTTGGCTCGCAAGAAATA
>NW_017100176.1:765999-793019 GCF_001263275.1 Habropoda laboriosa
GAAGGAGAAGCGTGTCTCTGCGAGCTACACAGCTACAGTTCCACAGTATGTGTATGCGTGAATAATATATATGTACATATACGTACGCAATCGAATGATTGAGTTAATTGAAAATAGAGGAGAGCCTACGTATAGCTAATTAGATGAATTACTGCAACAATTTCGTTTTGTCGTATCCTAAGTTTATTTTTCTTGTAATAAGATGTGTTATAGCTATGAAACAACAAGAAATTAGTTTTTTTACTGCTGTCTCCCCGAGACATATACATATTCTATCCTTTTCTGGAAAAACACTGTCTCTTAGTAAACAACTAAGTCTTTACACACGACCTACTTCGTTTGTTATTATTCTAACGACAATATACGACAATTGACACGCAGTGTAGATGATCAGACTTCAGTTTTCCGTAAAACTGGGGGATGGTTCCGTACTATGCGGATTTCCATCTACGCGGAACACTGTACATGTACAGAGTGTCTGTTTTGTCTCGATACAGTGAAATATCTTTTAAGGAAGTGACGTTAGGAAGAAAATGTTTTAACAAAAGTTATTTGGTGTGGAGGGGGACGTTATGTGGTGTAAATATTTTTTTTTATACCGGGTATGATGGGGGAGATTTCAAAGTCAGTTTAATTTTTTAAATGGAATGCTATATTTTTTTATACATAATATGATAGTGTATGTTAAGAAGAGTTCAACGAGCTGCCAACAAAGTCATTTCCTTTCATGGAAGATCGTCAAATTGCGAAAAACCGGAAGCCGCACTACCATTCGTTCCTCACTGTCGCGTGTGTCTGTTTTATCAAAGGAAATGACTTTGTTCTCGCACCTCGTTGGACTCGTCTTATAGTATATTCGCTTGTTTCAATCAAAGTCATCTGTTTTTATAAATTGAACATAAATTTGGGGCAATTTGAATGGCTTTCGATGCGCGCCTTGAAATTTCGGAAAACCCGTTGACACACTTCTCTAGAAGTAGCCCCGACTGTGTTTTGAATCTTCATTTTCAACTGGAACAGCTCAGTCGCCGTAAACTAGACTTTTAAGGAAGTTCCACGACCAGCAGTGAAGTAGAGGAAAGTTGAGACTTCTTGAAGGCCAAGCAGTGTCGCTATGTCTTGAAATTAATTTTTTACGAAAGAATTTCCGTGTTAATCACGATATAAACGTGTCTGAAATTTATACTAAGCAACTTCAATCTTGGTAATTAGCACCTAGAATTGCACTACTTGTTGCAGAGAATTTAAAAAATGAAAATTTGACCGAATTTCTTAAGTAAATATTCTTCAGTATTATGTTACGTATATTGTTAGCCTTTACAGGGTAAGTTAGCGCACAAAAAGGCGGTATAGCACAGAAACGACGAGAAAATGCATAATAGAGGCAACAGCCACGCAAAAGATGAAATTGTTTTCCCTAATCTAATCCCGAGATTTTCAACAAATAGCGTGAAAACATTAAATAGTAAAGATAGTTGTAGTAATGAAAGGAAAAAAAAATAAGACCATAGAGTAAAACATTTAGCGAATGCCTCAGGCATTTTTAAGCGCGGAGAATGTAGGAGTTTGGACACGAGATAGTTCTAATATTAGGTTGGTGCATACGTCGTGTTTCTTCCAAAAAGTAACGTATTTGTATCTAAATTATTTCTCAACGATTAACTAGTTTCGCTATTGCAAATTTATAAAAGTAGTCTCTGAATTCAAAAATTCTTTTACTGTGTCTTCATTTTGGAATAATTTATTTATTAAAAGAACTCTTCATATGTTTCAAAAAATGGTTTTTTATTGGGGAAAAGTACAGTGAATAAGAGAGAATGTGGCAAAATTTCATATTTTTTATCGTGGATTGTTTTCAATAATTTTTCCTTTAAACTATCGACTGCCCTATTTGGTCTTCCTTTTGACGCATTTTCCACTGAAAAGTCGCCAATCTTAAATTTTGCATAGTAACGTTGATGTGTCCTAATTTTCAGCAGTTTTTACCTTAATTTTCCCAACTTTAAACTTGTGTAAAAAAATTACGCGAATATCCCGATTATTCGTCATTACAGATAATAATGTCCAAATTTTGTTTACTATTTAATACTACAGCAAATTTCCTCTTCTTAACTATCGCGCCTAAAAATTTCTGATAGAACAAAATTTAACGTGTGGCATAAATCTGCCAATTTCAATTATCGAACAAAAGACGTTTCATTTGCGCCAACCTAATATGAACAGGATACGTAAGAGAATAATGCTGGCGGTCTGAATGAACGGCTGTAAAGTTAAGGAAATGAAATTTACATTCACGGTAAGAGGACGTCAAGACGGTCTGAATGAACGGCTGTAAAGTTAAGGAAATGAAATTTACATTCACGGTAAGAGGACGTCAATTTGCGTCACTTTTCGTGATAATCGTGATGGGAGGAGGGGTTTCAAGTTCTAGAAAGAATACCGAAATAACGTAATCGAATCGGACCGGTGCTCATTGTTTCTCCTCTTTCGTTCACTTTTCAACGTAGAAAAACGCCTGCATAACAGACATCTCTCCCTTGACGGGCGAGCAGTTCCTAATTAACGGAACCGGTCCCGATGGGGCTGGCGCAATTAACGACGTTAATATCACTGCGGATGCTATCGAAATCGACGGAACAAAATTTCCTTCTTTTTCATCGTTAGCGTTGAATTCAATTCTGATACGAGGACTGACAACATCAACATGGACGGGGTTTGCGTACAGGAGAAGAGCTGCACGGAAATAGCTTCATGAATAGAGGTGGAAATTCATTTTCAATGTTTGGCATTACTTCTGCTGAAATAGCTATTCCCACTGTAACTGTGTGTATTTAAAGAAGTGTACGCAGTGGCAACATTTTTAACCAAAGAAGGTGAATTTCGTTCTGAAGAAAGATCGTGGAAATGATGTGTGGACAAATTTTTTTGTCAATCTAACGAGAACAGTTCGATAAAATGTATCGTAAGAGATAGAGAAAATATGTTCTAGATAAGATGAAGCTATGCAGGGTACGAGAAGGATTCATTTTTGTGCCAATTTTTGCTTTCATTTGGATAAAATAAAATATTTTTTTTAATACTACCGTATACCAAAATTTCATTTATATCAAAAAAAAAAAGGTAAGTTCTCACCAGCCACAGTTGTTCAAGATACAATACTACGACTGTAACGAATATAACAAAATATTTCTCTCTGAATTTATGAATGATGATCGTAAACATTGGAAATTGTAAGTTGCATAGACCACGCGGTGCATTATTTGCAAAATAAATATGCAACGAATTGCAGCACTCGCGAGAAATATTTGGATAAGCATGGAACTTCCATTTGAACGGTCCTTCATCCATTTCCTGTAGCCGGTATCTGGGAATCCGGTGCTTTCCGAAAATTATGGTTAAAGTCGCTGCGATATCCGCACACTTTCGCGTGTTTCGCTTGGTACATCCTTCCTAGCATGCGGGGATTTACATATAGATTAGAAGGATGTGCACGGCCCACGGGAAATAGAAACGTGGCGTGGCTATCAATGCGAGTCATGTGACGATTTTGGCTCGATTTCAAGCAAACCGGCTTCAGACAGAACGTATTTCGTATTTCCTTCTGTTCTCACCTTGTCCATTTGCCTAGTTTCGCCCCCTTTGCGTACAATTAAGCGATGTAGATTTTTCCAACACGTTCACTGCCATGTCAGACTCACACGTTGCTCTCAGGGAGCCAAAAGAAAATTTTCATTATTCTAAGCGTAATATTGTATTATGCTTTATTATTTTTTTTTTTAATTCAAGATAATGTCTAATTAGCTTTGATGTTCGAAATTTTTAGTTGACGATATTCGTTTTATTTCAATTATTCTAAACATTTGAGGCACTTCCGGTCAGTGATGACCACCGGTGGCCCCATCGAGGAAACAATCCGGTCACAGGTGACCAACGTGGCATTCAACGTGTTAAGGTTACTTAACGGGGTGTTCTCGTTTGGAGACGTCAGTTTTAGGCGATATTTAGGATAAAAAATTATTATAAACTTGTAATGACAATGAGCTTCACTTCGATAAGTAGATTTTAGTAGATTCTAGTAAAATTTAGTAGACTTCGATAGATTTTAGCAGAGTTCAATAGATTTCAGTAAATTTTGGTAGATTTCCAAAGGTTTCAAAAGATTTCAATAGATATTAATAGAATATAGTAGATTTTACTAGATTCTAGCATAGTCGCACCACTTGTAAACGCGAGATGTACATTTATACGTTCAGCAAGATTTCCCTAGCCCTATAGCAATAGACGCAGAAATTCAAATACGAACGCTTGAACATCGACGATACACCTCTTCAGACACCGGTACAATTCCAACGAATCATTCCGACACTCTGAGAACATGGCATTCCCTCCGCGTGGCATGCCGTATCGTATGTCACAGAACAAGCTGTCTGCACTTTTGCCCCATTTTTTTCTTCCGCTTTTCAAACCGATCGACGTGACTCTTCTCTCATTACGCAGCTTGAAAGGAGCTCAGAGGCCCATTAAACGTGTCGGTGTCGAGGCGCTGGAAATCGATGACAGGGGAAAGTCACCGACACTTCTTCTTTCCTCTCCTTCTCGTCTATCTGGCCAGTTTCAAGAGTTCCTCCTGGATGCTCGACTGTATTTTAGAGAACTATTATAGCGCGTCGATGATTTTACGCCTCAAAGAGTGCCGTTTTTATTTCTCTCCTTCTTTTTCTCTCTCTCTCTCTACGTCAGATGAGTTATGTCAGGATACATTCACAAACATACCTCCTTTTGATCCTCCGTAATCTGATTTCTCTTCGCTCGTGAGGAGAAAAATTACGGATGTTTGCAATCTTACATTTTGACGGGAGAAGCGAGAATAAATGTAGAAAAATGTAATAATTGTAGATTGCAGTTACTATTGAAAAATTGACTGATAATAATATAGATAAACAAATAAAACGAGACTGTAAAATGTAGATAAATAGATACTTAACGTTCAAATCACATGGCGTTAACAAAATTATGTCATCCACTATACAATGCCACATACTACCGTGGGAGGTGTGAATTTTTATATTCTCGTTTCCATACGAAAGCAATATTTAATTACCTTTCGAGTACAGCTATTAGATGACTATGCGTTTAAAATTTTAAGCCAGGAATTTCAAATTTATTTAAGACAGACATGTGGATATATTAGGCTTCCTCGACAGCTGAAATTTGTGGGTTGGTAACATACATTAAATCTTATCCGATCGTGAATTTTTGTACGCAATAAAAATTGGAGAAAAAATCTGAAAGTTACGTTTGTAACCTCTGATAAAATTGAAATTTTTCATTTAGTAGTTACCTACGAAAAAAATTCCCAAACTTTACCTACTTTTGAGTGGTGTATACCATTAAACGTGAGCAACATTCGCGACTATGTGAAATTAATTTAACTACGATCTATACTTTGTTATAAATGAATCTCTAAAAATTTGAATAATATCAACTTCGTATAAATAATAAGATACTAGAGTGCGATCTTAATTCTTCAAATTATTCTTCATCATTGCTATAATAAATTAATTTCTAAAATAATTGCAACTATCATATTCATTCTTGAAAAAAAAAAAAAAATGTCAAATCTTATCTAATATTTTATTTTATTATTCCAAACGTTTGTTCTAATTACTTTTGCGAATAGCAATATTTTCCACCAATATTGCGAAGAAAATCACTTCGCGTAAATATTGATCGTGTTCCGCGATAAAAAAAGGTATTATGAATTAAACGCTGGTGAAATTGTTTCACGATCGTTTATACCACGGGTGTACTATATGAACGTGATCCGAGCAGTAACGCATAATAAATTTATCGGTGGTTCCACGCGTCGTAAAAATTGCACACCTCTCCAGGGCAAAGTTTACGAAGTATGTAAAAGCGATTATTGAAACAAACCGCAATGTTTCAACGTTACGCCCGCAAAAGTGTTTCCGTGTTTCCATTATTCGTACAACGTGCTTCCTACTGTTAACACGGAACATGATACCCAAGTCACTTTTTAATTTCCTTCTAATTTTAGGACAGTTTGACAAATGCGTTCATTTTGCACTCTGTGCGCCGCAATTATGCGTTGTCTCTTTTTTAATTTACAGCTTTCAAATCAGCTCACAATATACAATAATAAATCAACTAACTACTTAACATGCAATTCATGCAAATTCCTTGGATGGTAAATTATTAGTAAACAAAATTCAATATCAGAGAAAATATATGAAAAATTTCAAATTAATTTCAATTGCTGGAAGAAAAGTAACGAAAAAGCAACCTCTCAAAGTCATTTCAAAATCCTATTCGACAAGTCTGAAGAACAACGATGACTAAAATTCAAATGTTTATTTCCCTAAACCTTCAAAATAATTTCGAAATATTTTAATCGAAGCGGAGTATTCCAAGTGAGTATCGCTAATTGAAGAAATTATATTATTGTATTTAAAAGAACCCAAAGGAAAATATTCAATGTCTTATATTAAACGTCTAGCAAGTACCAGTATTTGGTAAAATGATTTATGTTTGTTATAAAAGGAAAATTTCCAATATGTATATTTAAAATGAATTGTTATCCAGTCTATAGTATTGAAATGACTAAAATACAAATTTTAATTTCCCTAAACCTTCAAAATAATTTCGAAATATTTTATTCGAAGCGGAGTAATCCAAGTACCGCTAATTGAAGAAATTATTTGAATGTATTTAAAAGAACCGAAAGCAGAATATTTAAAGTCTGATATTAAATGTCTAGCAAGCACCAGTAATAATATAAATGATTCACATTTGTTATAAAAGGAAAATTTCTAATATGTATATTTAAAATGAATTGTTATTCAGTCTATTGTATTGAAATGACTAAAATACAAATGTTTATTTCCCTAAACCTCAAAATAATTTCGAAATATTTTATTCGAAGCGGAGTAATCCAAGTACCGCTAATTGAAGAAATTATTTGATTGTATTTAAAAGAACCGAAAGCAGAATATTTAAAGTCTGATATTAAATGTCTAGCAAGCACCAGTAATAATATAAATGATTCACATTTGTTATAAAAGGAAAATTTCGAATATGTATATTTAAAATGAATTGTTATCCAGTCTATAGTATTGAACTGACTAAAATTCAAATGTTTATTTCCCTAAACCTTCAAAATAATTTCGAAATATTTTATTCGAAGCGGAGTAATCCAAGTACCGCTAATTGAAGAAATTATTTGATTGTATTTAAAAGAACCGAAAGCAGAATATTTAAAGTCTGATATTAAATGTCTAGCAAGCACCAGTAATAATATAAATGATTCACATTTGTTATAAAAGGAAAATTTCGAATATGTATATTTAAAATGAATTGTTATCCAGTCTATAGTATTGAAATGACTAAAATACAAATGTTTATTTCCCTAAACCTCAAAATACCAAACTGGACAAAGTACATACAGTGTATAACTTGCAAATACTGAAAATTGAAACTTCTCCCAAAATTTTCGATTAATTGGTGTCTTCCATTTACAATATGTAACAGTTCTTTTTCTCTCTCTCTCTCTCGTCCGCTTGAAATACGGGAAATGAAACAACACTAGACCACGCAATATCCTGAAATTCTGTCGACGAAAAATAAAAGTGTGTTTACGGTTTGCAAACGACACGCGATATTACACCCATGATAGCGAAGTAATGGGAGGATTCGTTGTTTTATCTCGTCCGTTTCAATGTTTCGATGTTCGATTGATGTTTAATTTGCGCCTTGCTTTGCTCTTCTGTTCCAGGCGCTATTACAAGCTCATGACGTAGCGGGACACGAAGTTTATGGTGAAGAAGCAACCAGAGTAACACCACCGCCTCTTCTACCCTATCTAAACGGTGGTGACGATCTCGAGGGTCAGAACGGTGATTTAGATCTAGAAAATGTAACGCGCGTCAGACTGGTCCAGTTCCAGAAGAACACTGACGAGCCAATGGTAAGATAGTGAATGAAACGGTTAATAAATAGAAGATTTTGGATGGAGATTGTTAGATACAGTAGTGCACGCATAAGCGTCCCCTTTTTTGCACACTTAAGCGTCCGTCGCTATCTCCACCAATTCTTGGAAATGGGACTTCGGAGTGGAGTTCGACTCCTGAATGTGAACAGCTGACACTTGATATATCGGTATCTCACTCAGACACATCTCCTCTCTTTTGTTTAGTTAAATTCGCAGAAGTCACCTCCCCACTTAAGCGTCCGACTGCGGACGCTTATGTGTGCACTACTGTAGAAAGAAACTCGAGGTTTTAAGAAAGAAAGATTCGAGAAAAGAAATTCTACTAACCTGGAAAAAAATGTTAGAGTGAAGAATATCTTTACAAAGTTAATTATGCATAATTGCCAATGACATTTTCGTAGAAGAATTGATATTCGGAAGATCGATGAAAGATATTTTAAATATCCGTCAATTCTTAGTAGATTTATATTTAAAGTCTTTCACAAAAGTAAATTTATTAATTGTCTAAGAGATAATATGAACATAATTTATTTTCCAAATAAAATTTATGCAAAAGTCTTAGCAGTAAAATGAACAGTGGTTAATAAATTGTCAAATCGTGTTGCATATTTGTGTCACATATTTATATTTTTCATATTTATATTTATATATTGTGTCAGAGAAGAAATTAAACTTCAATAGATAAATATCTATTAAACTGTTTTAATAAATATGATACAGCATTAATTTACAATATTATTAATTAGTAATAATAATTTGCAAGGAATAATTAAGAATTTCGACGTCCAATTATCTTCTATAATGATTATGTTTGTTCAATTTGTACTTTATTTATTTCATACCCCCTATAAAGGGTGGTCCACGTAAAACAGGCCACCTAATTATCTTCTCTAGCTACATGCTGGTACGAAAAAATTCGTACACGTAATTTAAATGGTGTTTCAAGGGGTGAATGGAAGATGGAAGAAACGGCGATAAGCGAAAGGAAGTCTCATATTTGGTTAAAAATTTTAGAGTCCAAGGTCACTTTATGCATGTTTAAACGCATAGAAAAGAAATATATAAATTCATGTAAAAAAAGAAACAGGTGACCTTGAAAAAAGAACAAAAAAGAAATGCCATTTATAAAAAATTTCTTCTTCCATCTTATTCACTCTTTGAGACCATTTAAATTACGTATAAAAATGTTCTCCTACCACCATAGCTAGAGAAGATAATTAGGTAGCCTGTTTCACATAGCCCACCCTGTATACACTCCAATTACTTTCACGTGCATGGGTTAATGTTTTACCTTTGAATCTGTTCCTTGAAAAAATGTCATTAGTTTTTCTGTTAAAACGTTTCTCTATTTCTATACATAATTTTTCTTAATAACATTACACGAATAAAACAAACACTAAAGTGAACACGATAAAAACATAGTGTTGCTTGTTTACTTGCAGGGAATCACATTGAAAATGAACGAGGATGGGAAATGTGTGGTAGCACGAATTATGCACGGTGGTATGATACATAAACAGGCGACCCTTCACGTAGGTGACGAGATTAGAGAAATTAACGGAATACCGGTGGCCAATCAATCTGTCAATGCCTTGCAAAAGATACTCGTGAGTACAATCCGAACATTAGATTGCTTTTTTCTTGCAATTTTAACCCTAGCATATGTTTTGCATATTTTAACTCTTTCGTGAGCGAAGTATTTGTTTACGAATTTTTTATTTATTTACCAATCATCGCGTCTGTGATGGATATTGAATTGGGATCAGTTTTTGTTAGAGTACTCAAGTGGGAACAAATGTGTCGAAAAGGTTAATAAGTATTAATTCTTTAAGTTGGATTGATTAAGCGTCTTAATTCTTCTAATTTGATAAGTTTTAATTCTTATCTATAGATCTCCCTACATAGCATGAGTCACGCAGTTGGAAGACAGTTATTAACCTGTTTCGTTGAAGTTAAAAAATCATTGAATTGTGTAAAAATATGTGCCTTCTTATAAATCTACTTTGTGTAATAGATAAAAGGAGTAATAACAGGGGTGAAATTAGAAAGGCGTCTTGGCTATGGGCATAGAGTCCCAGCGTGTCGATCCGAAGGTCCTGGGTTCGATTCCCCCCTTTCGAACTGCCCTTTGGTTCTTCAAATTTTTCCTCGTCTTCTGTATTATTATTTAATCTGAAAAACGGTGTAATCACACTTTTCCTCTAGACTGTAGAATTGTAAGATTTATCAAAATTAATTCCATGAAAAAAAAAAATTAAATCATTCCACACTATATTTCTCAATAAATACAAATACTATACTTATTCCAGCTGCGTAATTCACTCTGTATAATATCTACTTCTTGCTTGATCGAGACAAAGCTTGTTCAACGTGTAATAATCTCGTGCAATTGATCATCATCTCTTCAACGATTCGAATTTCTGTTACAGCGGGAAGCACGAGGTTCAGTGACCTTCAAAATCGTGCCGTCTTACAGGAGTGCACCACCCCCCTGTGAGGTACAAGTAAGCCCTAAAACCCAAACCCAATCCCAGAACCCTAATACAGTAAATAAACCAGTGGCCGCAGCAGTGTCGACGAGCACAAGCTCGGCCACTACTACCACGAACAAATCCGGGAAATCAGTGAAAACAACCTCCACTGCCGCTACTAGCAGTAAGGAGAAGAATAAATCTAAGTCTTCGAAAAACAAAAGTGGCTCCTCCTCGACCGATAGTACACCTAGACGACGCCTTAATCCTTTATCGGCTCTAAGGTCACGGAAATCTTAAACAGGAGAGAGAGTCTTCGATAGATCCTTATAGTTTTTTCCTGATGTTAGCTCAGGTAGTAGTTTCGAGTTATTGCGTTGAACAAAACCCCAAGCCTATCGATCCTTCTAGCTTTAGATAGTTAACAAAATATTAATTCACACTGAAAGTTGCCGCGGTTTTAAGCCCCGTTCATCTCGGAAACAACACAACTCCATTGAAATTTAACAGTTTTATTGAAGATAATTTCCGTAATGTTCGATACACTTTTGAGAAGGTTAGGTTAGGTTAGAGTCTCTGAGAGAAGAAAACTGCTGAAAGGCATTTTCAGTATCCTCCTGTTTCCTGAATCGTCTTTGCCTAAGGAAATTGTCGAGTGAGCGGGAAAAAGTGAAAATCGGTTGGAGATAAATCCGGGGTATTTGGGTAGAACTTCAGTACCCAGTTGATGCACTTTTAGGCAATGATAGAGCCTCTTTTGTTGACCAGGGCTAGGTTGCTATACCTTCAATTTTTGGTAGACGACCTCCAATTCTGTACTATATAACTCTGCAGTGATATTGGTACCTAATCTTAGGAAACTGCAGTGAATTAATTTCGAAATAAACCACTAAACTATGAACATGATTGTTTGGGAGTAAACTAAGTTTGGATCGAGGAAATTTATTTGTGCCTTTCTTTCTATTAGAGATTCGGATTTTTATGTACATGGAATTAACGCTCTTGTAATACATTGGCAAAAGTGTATCGGACATTATGGAAATTATTTTCAATAAAAATGTTCAATTTCAATAGAGTTATGTTTTTTCGAGTTTTTTTTCCAGGGACTTTCAGGATGACCTAATACTTTCTAGCAATAGTCGTTAGATTAGGCGAATAGATATTGTTAGTGAGATTGGTATTTATCGTACATGCAATTTCGAAGTTGGTTTAAACGGCGAATCAAATATACGGTGACCTGTAACACTTTGATGCTTTTTATATGGATTTTTAACGCCAGTTTTACCTTATTTTCGCGCATTAGTAGTGAATCACTTGCCGATTTTCCATTAGCAAACAGTCTCGATAAATATTTATCGACGAGGTGCATGGAGGCAATACTGATAATATAAATAATTACAAACAGCTACGCTGTTTAATAATGTATACACCGTTGATTTTAACGTGACATTTCAGAATGATTACGTTTCAAACTAATTGAATTTATTATTACTTGTGCGTGTTATGAAGGCGTATTTAAATATCGGATAGTTTCATACGCAAAATATAATGTTAAACATGAAACATTGAAAAAGTGAATATTGACGAACGCTTTATTTATTAATACTTTCGCTAGAAATTCGGCGCTTTTATTTACTTGTTTATTTATTTATTGGAAATTA
Source organism: Habropoda laboriosa (assembly GCF_001263275.1). NCBI lineage: Eukaryota > Metazoa > Arthropoda > Insecta > Hymenoptera > Apidae > Habropoda > Habropoda laboriosa. The sequence continues at coordinate 778,140 of NW_017100176.1, forward strand.
TTCTGAGTATATTGTTTTTTAATATTATAAGCAGTATACCAAATTTACTGATAAAATACTCAAATATTTATGTATTTTATGCACAGTGTATATCGTTATAAGTAGGGTAACAGTGCAAAGAAGATTTTGTATACACATTTCCTTTTGTAACGTCCTTTTATTTTTACCGAATGTGAGAAACATAAATAAAGTTTTATTCGGTTAAAAAATAGAAGATTAAACTATTAAACTGTACAAACAACAATTTGTACGATTGTTTTACTTGCTTTTTGATTTCGTTATTCTTACTATTGCAATTTTTTTTACATAAACATAGAAAACATAGAAAATGTTAATTTTACAAGTTAAAAATATAAAAATATAAAGTGTTAATATTTACGTATAAAAGCTCGTTCAAAAAGTTCCGAAGTATCTTTCACTATTCAATTGACAAAATGAAAAAATTGATTTGTGCATATTTTCTAAATTACACTGATGTAACAAAAATCTTCTTTCTACTCGTACTACTTACAATCTAATATTCTGTGCTATACTATACATTATACTAAATGCGATTAATTTTTTCAATTAGCAATTTTTTTATTCAATAATACTTTTTCATTGAATAATTGAATTTTAAGAGAAAATTTAATTTCGAATTGATAATTTCACAACTACATAGAGTTATAACGTGCAACATATTAATAATACTAGTCATTGCATAGTTGTAACATAGAATGCTGTGATTAATCAATTGGGCTATTTAGATAGGTCAGACCATGACTGTATAATTTACTAATTATACTTAACCAGTGTAGATTCACGTTTCCATTCTCGAAATCATTATTTCCTAATGTTCGTTAAGTTTTCTGTTTTCAGTGATTTGATAAATTATAAATGGCCTAGTTTCGTTCGATGTCCACGTAATAATTGAACTGATCCGTAAGGAAACTACTAGTTTACATAGACACGCTTTTGTGCTTGTAAATTACGTTAAAATACCTATCTCGTCTCGTGTCATTGTGATCGCAGCAATTAATTGCCCGATACTCAGTTACATAGTTGTTCGATAGACTGAAATTTCTGTATACCGGGTGAATTGAAACGAGAAGTCGTTACACAACTTTCGATCAAATTTTACGCAGGCGAATTTCAACAAACGCTCGATTATTCGAGAGTGTTTGTAAAGAAATTTTTCTTAAAATTATACGAACGTTGTACAAATTATTTCTAGTCATTTTACATTTCTAACTTTCTTTATTTTCGAACTTTCGCGTTATAGACTCGTCCATATGTCCGACATTATTTAGAATTTCTTTTTTTTTTTTTCATTTGTCTATTGATAAAATAAACGTGCAAAATTTTGCTTTCGTATCGAATACCTCGAATTTCTGTATCCTCGGAGAATTTAGTATATTCCGCATCTAATCTTCCATCTAGAGTAAATATTCACGATAGTCGCTACCTTCATACGTAATTACACGCGAAGATTTAACGCGGAAAGAAGCAATTTGTATAGTGGATTACCGTGTCCCTTGTGTACTTACCTGCATTCGGCGTGTGTTACTTCAACGTGGAATATACCTGGTGTTATTTTACGTCATTACACAATCGGAGAGCTTCTACGAATTGTCAGTGGTGAAGCTCGCGAGGGGCAACTTTCCGTCTCGAAACTAAATCTTGATTACAGTCTGAATTCACGGTGTTATCTGAAATTTTCTGTCTCAAGCATGAAATTGAAATTTTAACAGAGATAAATATTTTTGGTGAAAATAATTAGCGACTGTTCGGATAAAGTTCTGTTTTGCCGATAGAGACATTCGTGTAGAAAAGAAATTACAAGAACGATAATTGCAGTGGAGAAAAACATTTTGTGTTCACCGGTATAAAATGTTGATTTAAAAACGAGTGATAGAAATTTTTCGTTAATATCACGTCAAGTAGTGTAGAAGTAATCGTACACATCGTGTTGATAATTTTGTTTCGTTTTTAAAGCAAAACTTCCACGAGCATTAAATTCATGAATACTTTAATGGATTTGCTTTGAATTTTGAATGCATACCGGGTGACTCGTTTTAATGTATTCGTGATAGTGTTTTAGGAACTACTGTTGAACTGGAAAACTTGCTTATGATTTTGTAGACGAAGTATATTATGATGTACTGTCAGAAAAAAATACACTGCGAGTTTTAGGAAAATTCAACTGATCTCGAAATGGCCTTAACTTAGCGAACTTACGCTTGCGAAAGCAGCTTTCTCAGTTCAAACTAGTTTCCGAAATATTAACATTTGTAGATTAAAACGAGTCACCCTGCATATGTGATTATACCAGAATTACCAAAATCGATATTCTGCTTTGGTTCTTGCCACTTTGTGAACACCACGTGTTGTATAATACATGTTAAATATTAACAAGTAGACTGTGCTGAATTATAGTAAGTAGTTATGTGGATATCTAGTGGGTTAATCAAATTTCTTAGATTTAACAGATTGAAATATGGTTCTTAGCGTGTGGACAGTATTACAGTGCAGAATCAGAATTCAAAAATAAGAAAAATGTGCAAATTTTCTTCTCTTGTCAATTTTAATACGAATTTATTTTTCGTGATACAAGTGAACAAAAATACTAAAATCTGCAATTTTTTAATTATGAAAACGTAATATAATATTTATTAAATTTATTAAAACCTGTAGTGTCTCATGTATGTATAATATGTGAGGAAATTTCGTTTACGATATTATTTCACCATTTTTGCATAAAATGACGGTTGTCTGCGTAAATTGAATGTCAGATTGAGGTGTTTAAAAACCAGGATTGAATTGTACTGTCTATGCTTGCCAAAAAATATAAAAAGCGTAATGGGTAAAGATATAAAAAGAACAATGTTTCTTTATTCTTTTCATATTTTTGAATTTTAACGTTATAATATTTTCCACATCTTAAGGAACTCCTTTATATTTGTACCTGAACGTCCAAATTCTGTAGTTAGAAATATTCTGAAATTTATTTTCTATTTAGGAGCGAACGTTCTTTACTCTTGCTGCTTTTTACACTGTGGATAAGGAATCGGACTTTGTATAATTGATATTAGGTTAACTATCAAGTAATTTCCAATTTTCTTAAGAAAATAAAAGTTTCATAGCTGAGCTATAATGTTTGTTAGAGCTTTGAATAGATTATGTAGAGAATCAGTCCACATTGATAATCTTCCGTCCAAAAATTTTGATAATAATTTAATATAAGCGAAAATTTCTTGGCGCTAAAAATACGAAGTATAGAATTCTAAATAACGATCGTCAAACTTTTCCACTTTATTACTGTTACTGTACGAAGTTTTTTTATTATTACGTAGAAAGAAGATCTTTTTTCTTCTTCCTTTGAAATTTTGTTCGTATGAATTTTATTATAGTCGAGCAATATGTAACAACTATTAGGAAAAGTATTGTCTATTGGAAATTACTTATTGTTACCTAATACTCAGTTGACGTTAGAAATTTATTGCTTCTAGCATTACTGTAGGCAAAACGGTAGGGTAAAACGAATAAATGTGAATTTCATAAACCAGTAGCTATTAAGAAACGATACAATTTCATCGAATTTCAAGTGCTGCTAACTGAACTTCTAAGAGAATCGAATCTGAGTCGAAGGTAGAGAACTTGTGCAAAAGATCGCTGTGCAATTTTGTAGTCTTCAAAGTTAAAGATTTTTATAAATCAGACACCAATTGGATTGTTCAACTTTCCGTAAAATGGTACTCAATATTTTCGTGCTTTTACGATTGAAAAATTGTAAAAGGGTGATCTTGATTTTTACGGTAAAATTATTTTTCTTGGTCAGAACAACAGAAAATTTAATATTGATTTTTATTAACCACTTGGATTGTAAGAATTTACGCTTCTTCCTAGATTGAGTCTTCTAATTTACTTTTATCGATCTACCAAAACACTATTTACATAGAAAGTGTTAATACTCATCGTACACCAAATGAATTATTACTAAACTTCTTTAGAAATTAAGAATGAAATAACAAATATCAACCACATCCATAAAATCAAAAATCTCACAAGTTGAGATATCACATTTTTAAATCGATAATTCGCCTCACGTATCAGACACAACTCTACAATAGGGGTAACGAATTCAGAACTTCAGAACAGTATTATAAATTCATTAAAAAACGATTTTTGAAAGTAAGCCAACCAGAATTTAATCAAACCATTTTTCACCTTTACGAGCAACGTTTTCAGTTACCTGCTAACGAGCTCTACAGGGAACACGCTTAAACATATACAGGGTGTCCAAATTTGTTCTGATCAAACTTTGCCAGTATGTTCTACGAGTATGAGTATGAATAAAATGTTATACAAACATAGGTCGTCTGAAGCTTCGTTAAAAAGTTATTACAGAAAAAGCGAAACACGAAGGGAATTTTTGTTATAACTTTTTAACGAACCTTCAAACGACCTATGTTTATATAACATTTTTTCCTTACTTATACCCATAGAACACCCTGGCAAAGTTTCATCCAAATGAAATATGACACCCTGTATATACATGTACAATGCTTTCTCTATATCGAGTAAGTACCTATCGCAATCACTGGGAAACGGCGTGATTTTCGTCTAGTCAAATTTTTCTATTTTCTGGCGTACACGCATACGTTCGTTGCGACATAATGTCACTATAATTCACTATGACACCACTATTATAATCGTTACAATCATAGATCGGATGATTTATTCATCGGAGCCGATAAATCGAACGTTTTCACTGATTTCCTCGTATACACACACACATACATACATATACACATGCACATACACCTATACTTTATTTAGAAGATATGATATTTAAGGAAACATGACAAAAAAAAGAGAAACATTTAAATCGTACATTTAACCAATTCTTTATGCCAAAAAGCTTATCAACTAATTTACTGTTTCCCGTACCGGAGAGAGAAATTTCTGTTTCAAAGCAATCTCGATATACACCCTTACAACTGTTAAAATGATCAACCGAGAATTGTTCCTCGATATCAATTTCTTTCTCTGTATCAGAACAGTAACATCTATTATTGAAGTATAAAAACGAAGTATTGATTTTTCAGCTTAACTTATAATAGCTAGATATTGTTTCAGTATTTAACGAATCCTCGATATAAGAGGTTCCATATATCACGATTGTATCGGAAGGGTATATAATCTGTTTTAAGTAAAACTTTCACATTCAGTCGTATAACAACGTACTTATTAATCCGAGAAAATCTGAACAAATGTTACATGCTATGTAACAGCCAAATCGTGAATTTGTTTGTTAAATGAACAGTATTAGAGTGTGTACATACTATATATATATTTTCACGCATGGAAATGCCATTCGATTTTTCAGCTTGTAAGTTTTTAACGACGTTTATCCTGGTTTATGTATTTTAGAAGTTACGAAATATATACCCGGTGGCGTAATTATACATTGTACAAGAATTTAAACATACATGAATACACACATAGACACAAACACGATTTATCCCCTCCCTTCTTGAGCTTCAAGTATACATATACTCATATACATATATGTATATATATGTATATCTTATTAATGTATTCATTTCGAAACGAGTATGGAGAAAAGTGAAATTTGCGGTTACGAAAAATAGTATGTACGGGAAAAAAATGATCTTTTCTTTTCTCTGAACAAATTCCACCACAATACAATGTCGATTCTGGGTAAAAGAAAGAAAGGAAAACATTATATTATAGTACAAATAACGAGTGATTTTTAACTAAATTAAACGAAATATTGAAACAGTAAGAAATATCGAACCTTTGTTTATTTTGATCGTATTTACACATTTATGAATACTCAAAAACTTGTTGTCTATGTATGCAACTTTTCTTGCACATTAGTATTATTCCGTTTGTTTTTTTTCTCTCAAATATAGCATTCGATATCGTGCAAAGTTTCTTTTGAATTGTTTGAAAAATGATTCCTGTGAAACTCTGTTGTTTTTTGATATATACATAGTGCGACAGTTGTGTGCCACGTGCGAATGCAATACAAGTGGAACCTATGAAAAATGCTGCCCCAGAATATTATAGAGCAAACGCTTAATCTATATAATACCCAGCATCGCATAATGCACATTACTTTTACAGAGTTACTCCACGTTAAATCGCACGTTTAAATGCTTCATAGTTCGTTGGTCTGTCTCAATTTTGTAATGTTTATTGAACACATGGAAAACGTAATTTGTGCAAAAATTCCGTCGATTGTTGCAAAAAAAAAAAAAAAAAATAGGTTCTAACATCGAGAAAATGACTTTCTTTGTACAGTGTGTTTAGCAACAGTTGGTAAAAAAGTTCAGGGGTGATTGTACCGGTCGAAATAAAACCAAAATCAAGAATAGCAAAAGTTTATATCTTTTGTTTGATTAAAGGTAGAAAATAGTCGTACAAGAGAAAGTTGAAAGATATAAGGTTTATCTGCATACATTTTCATTTTCTTTTTGTAAGTGCAAATGCAGTATTTTTTTTTTCTTTTAACGAAACTACCTGTTTTTTACATAGATTGATTCTACGTGTGAAAATATTAGAGTATGATAAGAAAATCAATACTTCGTGAGATATTTCCAAATTTTTTATACGATCTTCACTATCACATAGTAAGCACTCCATAAATCGTATGGAAAATTTGAGATATCATACGAAGATTTCTGCAATACCACGTGCAACCGTAAATTTTTAAATGCATCGTTGCATTTAGGGAGGGAAATGAAGTCGTAGGGAGATCTATTTCGTACCATTCAACTTTCTCCTCTACAATTTTTTTCTATCACTAAGCAAACAAGAGATATAACACGTCCCAGTTGCGTGACTCACCCGGTATATTGTTACGTTCAAATGCTTTGTTAAGAATGCTCCGCTGTGCAACAATGGGAAATAGCAGTCACAGAATCTCTACATTGGAATTTTAAGCAATTACTATATTTTCTGTAAACATTTCTCAATGTTAACATCGTTCCTAACAATCTTCTCGTGATATTTGTTAAATTGCTCACAAATTAAGCTTCACTACACAGTCGGTAAATGCTGCAATCTTGAACATCGTTAGAAAAGCTATGACCGCAATTAATCTGTGATTTATCGTAGAATAGCTGTGCAAACAGGGCGCGATGTTGTTCGTAGTACAAACACGCAGAGATGATTCTTCCTAGAAATAAGTAGAATTTGTAAAATACACTTCTTTTGCATGAAGCTTTCATTTTACAAAAATAGAAACAACGATTTTAAAATTATTTCATTCTCTTTACCAAGTATTATCATGTTTTATCGTGTTTGCCTTAGAGTAACTTTAACACATTCTTCAAAGCTAATGGTGGACTTATTTAAATGGTAAATGATTCGACATGTTCTCGTCGTTGACACATAAACATTTATTACTTAACAAAACAAGCCTATTCTTAGCGCAGAAAAATGTGTTAAACCACTTTTACGAACAAAAAACACATCGCATTAACCCTTTCGCGATGAAATTATGTTTACTTTTAATTTGGCCATCGATCGTCGCGTAAACATTACGGACGTTAAATTGGGATCAATTTTTGTTCGAGCGAAACGTCGAGCAGAATGTGAAATGAAAGTTCGTGTGAAAATTCATCGACGAGTTGTTATTTTCAAAATTAAACTTATCTGAAAAATGACACTTCTGACAAAGAAAAAGAATTATTCTACACGTTCGACTTACTTTATCGCAAACAGTCATCCTGCTTTCACTACGAAACACATCTCGCCCTGTTCAAATGGCACATAGAACGCGTAGCTATGCAAAACCGGAAAAAAAAAAAAGAAACGCAAACGTAGGTAGACCGGTAATTTTTTTTTGTTCACTCGCTGTCTTTTAATCGGCTGCAATTTGATTCGTGCAAGACGTTATTAACGTCGGAACAATCGACACAAGCACGTCGATACGTTGCAATTGGCGCAGAATTCTGAATCGCAGTCGGTGTATTCCGTGGTTTGCGCCTGTGGCATGACAACCGTGAATACTCACGTGCAACGGAACGAAATATGACGAAACGGGACGAGTTCCCCATTTGCTATATGATAATTAAGTGCGAGATCCTGTACCTGTGAGATTCGAAAAGGGGAGAAAACAAAAGAAAGAAAAAAGAAAACAAGAAAAGCTCATGCAAACAGACAAAAAGAAGGCAGAGTTCAGTATAGTCGAGCGGTGTAACAAAACGCTTTGGTCGGCGCTTTCGAGTCCACGGCGCGTTTGCATGTTTCTCTCTTCTTCTCCTTCTCTATATTTCTCTTGATCTCTGTGTTTCTATCTTCATGTCTATACACGGTGCGTCCCATTTCACTTGACCATTCTAAATGCCCCCTTAGTTGCTACCGATGAAAGAACAACGCTTCGAGAACGGTGTGCGATTCATTGCTTGAAATGAGAACAATCAAACATTTCTCCAATTCTCCTTCCAACTATTTTTTCACCCAATGAGTGTGATTTTTCACACTTAAATCTTTCACGCGATAAATACTTTTCATATTCACGACGTTTTCTTTTCTTTTGCGAAGATCCGTGAGTCAAGCTAAAATTGGGACAATCCGCGTGTAATTCGCTCATTCTTCGTTTTTTCTTCGAATATTATTTTTTTCTTTCTCTTTTCCAATTTGTCTCTCTATTTTTTTTTTTTTATTAATTCTTTTCTTCGTCTATCCATCTGTCTCTCTCCCCTCTTTTTATCTCTCTCTCCGTCACTATTTTCTTTCTATTAATTTCATCGGGTTGATCACTTGATACAGTTACACATATTAAGTAATACTATTACGAAACAAGTTGCGTAAGGAATGCACCTTTCGTTACAACATGTGTTGGAATGTTGTTTGTTGTTTTTTGTCGTAAAGAAGCTTTTGTTACACCCCTCATTTACCCTCACCTGCATGAAGGATATCTTTGCAAACGTTGAAGCTTTCCTTTCTGACCGGTTACATATACATATATATATACCTACATACATACATTATTATAGTTATTCTTGCATCGTGGTTTTTTGGCTCAGTGTATACTGTGCGATCTCTCTCTCGATCTTCATCGTTCGAACGATTGATCGGGACACGCGGAATATTTTCTACTTTTTTCAATCATACATCATCTCTTTGCAGACTCGAATCAAGGATTAAATTGATTTCTTTCACTGAGATGTCTGTATAAACTGAAATCCGGTTAGATGGATTATTTTACAATTTTTATTTGCAATTTATAATTCAACGTATCGACTGAAACAGTGAAAATTGTTAATACTCTGAATCGAGTGAAAGTTATTCGAATTTATTGATCAGCATGTGCTTAGAAATATTAAATCGCCAAATTTGGACAGTCAGACAGCAGAAACTTGGATATACTTGAAAAGTGAACGCAAAACAATTTAAACCCTTTTGCTGTTTAGTTTTAACGAAGTGCGACAATTGCAAGAAAACGTCTCGAAGTGATAATCACTGATATCGACGAAACTTTGGTATACAATCGTCCACGTTGAAAGGCTAAAAATCGCCATCAGAGATCGAAGTAATAAACATATTTACGAGGTGATAAAAATGTGCAACTTTGAGGGCGATTTTCACCCCTTCACTGTTTGCCGATATAAAAAAATATGTGTCGAATATTCTTCGGAGTACTACTGTCTACTATTTTTTCCTTGCTTTCATTTTTTTTTACAAATGTGACCAAATTAAGTTCACAAGAAAGCGGAAGATTTTTCGTATTTCCTTAATTTTTTCGTGAACAGCGAAAGGGTTAATCGAATCGTTCAATCGCTGATTCGAGTAAGCCTTCGTTAGATAGTGCAATTTGATTTTTCTTGCCGAGATTATTACAATCACACGTATCGTAGAAATATTTCTGTTGAACCCCCAGAAATTATGCAACACGCATCTACATAGATCATTCTGCATCCTTTGACACAATTTGGATTTCCTCTTTTGAAATTAATGCCCAACTGAATTGCCAACTGAATCTGCAAACATTTCTTAACATGCAGCTGAGGGTAGTCAATTACGATGAATGTTACGTTCTCTGTTCGTAGTTATACCAATTAAGTTTTTCTCATATGCCTATACTTTCTACGTGTTAACGCATTTTCTCAGGGAGTTCGTTCAGTCGTTCTCGTGCGAACACCATGATCAAAAACTGGTTGTTGTATCGAAATTATATTGTACATTGTAAAAGACCACGTTCCACGTACCTGAAGAGAAAATAATGAAAAAGAAAAGAACGATCGAAAATTGTCAAGCAATATCCGATAAAATCCTGACAATAGTTTCTTGATCACAACCATCACGCGAATCAGCATTTCTTTCTGACTCCTTTTTGATTCTAGCTTACACGAGCAAGGAATGGATTTAACGTGAGATCATCGTCTTACAAGAGAGTTTCGGTAACTTATGAATTTTCACGTTTCTTGTGCTTTAACTGGTTCGTAACGGTATTCGACGAGGGTGTTAGGCAATTTTTCATTTCATTCGAACCATTTTCCTGGAGTAAGAGGTACAAGATGATCGTTCTGAGAAATTTGAATAAATTTGTTTATTCGTCTCGAAAATGTTCGATTTTAAGGAAAGTAAATGATCGATGATTATGGCAATGGTAACTATACTCGTGGCTAGTATTTTGTGAAAATTTGTCACTTTCTGTGAAACGGAGAATAAATTTGTTCATTCGATTTGTATATAAATATATTTGTATGGAAATTGTTCGATTTTAAAGGGAGTAGAAGATACTCTGATAATTATGGCAATGGTAACTATCATTATTTATAACGATTACATATATCATCACAAACCTTTGAATTACTTGTCATTATATTTCAACACAAAAGCATTTGTAAAATGTAAAGACAGTGCAATATTTTGCCACAACTAGAAGCGACTATATTGCAAAATTACCGAAATATTTCTACCCAAGCATTTTACCACAATTTAAAGCTAAATAATTCTGCTTGTTCGTTTCCTATCATATTTCCGAAACAACAATTGCGTGATATTTGTCGAAATCCGTTATGAACTAGCGTGGTCACGAAAACACAAGAACAAACACTTTTTTATCTATCGGTGTTTCCTTGTCAAATAGTACAATTGTAAATCTTAATTTTTTCACGATTGTAAGCGTGACCTTTACGTCTCGATTTGTACATAATTCTGTACATGTGTATAGCTCTATGTCGTTTCTATATTTGATCCAGCGATCCTATGTCCTGTTTCATCACGCAACACGTAGAGATTGCAATCGCAACGAGGTGAGGCCGCGTCATTCACATATGTACAGACAGCTTGATTGATATATATATAAATTTTGTAAAGCGTTTTCAATTGTATCGAAGTATATATGAAAAAGTATACATACGTGAATGTTACACAAAGTTGGACAATTTATCGATTACTAGATGTGTAAGTAAATGTGTTAATGTAATGGATTCTATTATGTACGATTAATCTCACACGACTCACTATTATTACGCTCTTTCAACTATATCAAAACGGAGCGGACACAAAACAGGCAAACGTTCACTGAAAAAAAGAACGACAATTTGTCATAAATCTTGTTTTCTTCGGTTAAAATCGAAAATCGACGTTGAAAAGTATCATTCAAACATCTTCATACATTGTCAAACTTGATCGTTTCTGTTTTGTGTAGCAGCTTTATTCACACTTTGCCACAGTTTTAAGCAATCGTGCTTACTTACCGATCTATATTTCTACGAATCCTAACGATCCATGCATACTCGCTTGAGATACGCTTGAGAATCTCTCCGTTTGAGTCCTCAGTGACCCAAACATCAACGGTGTGGACATCCTTGACTCATAGCGAAACGTAAGTGTCACTGGTGCCCCTCGTGTACCAGTGGACATCCTCCCATGTAACGATAAGAAACGAACTGTATCATCACGTTATATCTGGGAAGTGATCTTTCTCTGTTACGTATAGTGTTGCACGCGAATGCAGACCCATCAACGGCAGCGACAAACTAGCAGCGGTATTATTGCGGCGGGTGCATTGTACGAAGATATAATAAAGCACGAACTGCTGGAACATCATGATTCGTCGCACGTTACCTCCAACGTGATTTCTCTTCTCTCTGTTTGTCGTAGATATAGTCGACGACCGTTAATACGGACTCCGATCTCTCGTTTTACGCACGTACATGTACCTAACATACGATTACTCGTGTTGTTCTTCCTTTGCACCGATCAGTGTCCATATTACAATTATTACAGTTTACGGCAATTTTATGGTAAAACGAGACATAAGATCCTATTTAAAAAAGGAAACGGTTATTCTTTTAACCCTTTCACTGCTGTCGGCGTCTATAGGCGCTTTGAAAACGTGCCCGCGCTGTAACATTGGCGCCTATAGGCTGTTTGAATGTTTTCTCGCGCGGTGACCTTGGCATATATAGGCGGTTCGAATATTTTCTCGCGCGGTGACCATGGCGCCTATAGGCGTTTCGAATATTTGCTCACACTGCTGGAGTGAATATAATCCTTGATTTTTGTCCTTCGCGTACTTTCGCCTTGATTTTTAAAAGGATAAATTTTGAAATATTTTGAAAATTTAAAAACGCCGAAATAAAAGATTTTGCAGCCGCGATTGAACGTCGACCGTGCCGCCGTTGCCTGTTAAAATCTGTCGCAGCGAAAGGGTTAACTTTGAACATCGTTAAATTACACAGTCATTATAGTGTCCTTACGGATGAAATGCTCCGACGTTTCGTAAGCATTGCAGCTCACTTCATCGGGATTCGAACGACACACTGATAATGGCGTGTGCGTTATCAAAGGCGTGTTACTTAATTGCTTCCGGTTCACTGCTCACCCGTCAGAGAAAGACTTTAATTGGTCAGCTGAGCAATTAAAAAAGTGGGAGGAGGGAGAGCTTCAGATTGGGTTTAGCTAGCGTACTGCATCCCTATCGATACAGTAATGACTGTGCGATACCGGGTCGTGAAAGCATCAAATCTTTGATCGTTAAGTTAATTATCATTTATCTATTTATCTCGTTGATTTTTCAAAGTTTAATTTTCTTTCTTTTTCTTTCAATTGAACGTTGTCGTTGCAATTTTCCTGCTGTAAACTTGTTGGAAATTCTTTGTCCCAATGTACGAAATCCTTTGTGAAGTGCCACTCTCACACTCGTTATTGCAGTATGCGTGGACCAATTAGGTAACTTTTATGTGTCTTTAGCCCGTTCTTCCCGTTCATCGCGTTAATATTACTGTCTTATCATTATGTACGTACAGCTTGAACCTTTGAACAAAATCAACTCGAGGGAGCGTACTGCAAAAACAGTAGACGAAATTACGAACGTCTGTTTGTAAATAGAGACATTTTTCACCAACGATGAAAATTGGTCTGGCCTGGAAATGAAGAATGCTGCGAGTGCTGATAAATTTATCTTATCAATTCTGTAAGCCGTTCATCTTGAAGAAACATAATTCCGTTGAAACGAAACATTTTTATTCAAAATAATTACTATAATGTTCGATACACCTTTGCCAACGTATTACGAGAGCATTGATTTCGCGTGCAGAAAAATCCGAATTTGGGAAATTTGGGGATGAGGTAAAATTTCAATATTCAGTTTATGCACTTTTAGCCAACGATAGGGCCTCTTTTGTTGACCAAGGCTGAGTTGCTATACCTTCAATTTTTGTCAGACGACCTCCAATTCGTTACTGTATGACTCTGCAGTGATAGTGCAGTGAATTAATTCCGAAATAGACCGCTAAACTGTGAGCATGATTTTTCGGGCGTAAACTAAGTTTGAATCGGGAGGATTCATTTGTGCCTTTGGAGCTTCGAATTTTTATACACACGGAATTAATACTCTCGCAATCGTATCGAACATTACGTAAATTATCTTCGATAAAAATATTTAATTTCAGCGGAGTTACATCGTTTCAATATGAACACTCAGGGTGGCCTAATATCAAACGTGAAATACGTTCGAATAAAATGAATGTTAGCTTAAAATACGCACTTTCAGAGCTTGTCATTTTCACGTCATTTATTATCTCTTGTTTAATCGGGACGCAAGAAATTCGTGTTAATTAGATCTCTCGGATGGTTTCACTTCGACGGTACGCGTCCCTTCTTTTTACGCATTCGCACTTACGAGATGCAGGGCCAGAATAACGTTGCCATAGCAGGGAACCTTCTGGTCCGACACTCGAAGGTAGAGTGTAGTCCCAATGGAAATCGAGCAGAGAATTCAGCAGCGTCAGCAGCAGTCAGTCCACCAGACGAGTTGTCGATAGTGCAGTACCTGCTATGTCACTGTGTAGAAGTTGTCGTATTCTCCTTCGTCCTGGATTTCCATTATTTACCCTACTACCCGTCATCGGCCATTACTTCCAACCTGGTCCACTTTTTAGCTCTCTTTAAAGTAGAACGTAGCTTCCAATGCACGCCGGCAGCTATTCGACCATCATCTTCTCCGTGCACTTATCCTTGGAGACGTTATTAAGAGATTGGTTTTATAAAGCTATTCGCAGTGACTTTTATGGAACAGTGCGGCTTGAAGTGTCACGAAGAATCCCCTCTGACCCCTATATATCTCCACTAACTAACGGCTCCTCGTTGATCAGTTTCATAAATGTCGACCGTTTCTTGTACGACAGGAACGATCTACTACCCTTCTCGATCGTAGTAGGGACAACACGGATCGACATTTGTGAAACTGGTCTCTCTCAAGAATGCCTCTATTATTTGTCTATCTTTACGCTTCACAATTACGTACATACACCAGCCGTTTAATGTCTCCTTTTATTTCTTTTCTTCTATAGAAGTATATGTGGATGGTAGACGTTTGTTTCTGTTAGAGGTACTTATTACAGTCTGCGAATG